>NC_051183.1:3805012-3834762 GCF_013339695.2 Rhipicephalus sanguineus
CACGTTTAATTTCCGTGAACAGCGTACAGCGGCCAATACGCTTGCCTAGAACACCGCAGCGTTGCCCTCGTGGCTGCGCTGACGACTTATACAGAAAACACGTAATATGAGATAAGCCTTATATAAGCATGCGCGGATCCCAACGACCCACCCGCCTTGTATTTTCGCTCCTTTATCTCCGTGCCCACTACAACCGCTTCAGCCGACAAAAGCGCTGACAGTGGTTTTGCATGGCAGGGGAAAAAAAAGACAAACATGGGGAATCGCCCGGCTCGGCGCCCGATGCAAGTTATACTGCAAGATTATCCCCTTTTGACAGTCTAATGGTACCGGTAGTCCATCGTAAATATAGATGGCTTTACATAAAGCGCAAGGGCGCCGCCAGCTTGGACGGTTAAGCGAATGTTTTCGTTTTTTGTATTCGCGACATGCAATATAATATCAGGAACGTCGAATGTACCAACCACCCATGTTCTAGGCTTTCGTCTGCCATAGCGTTGTTGGTTTAGTTTTGAAGACACAAAACGGCCGGGATTTCCCACCACTAGATGCTTCCCAGCTGGCAAAAAGATTTGCTTCTCAGAAAAGAACAGTCTTCGGACGCTTCCGTCACATCATTATGCTTTTCCTTCCTCAATCGATCCCCATCTAAGAAGAAGACTGCCATCCGAAATTCCTCGACATCTGGAAGATCTGGAAGCTCTGTACTATCGTATTTGTCTAAATACTTCCTGTGAAAACTGCTTTCAAAACAGCTTATGAATGCTTCGGTCCAGCAGCAGTACATACTGCAACAACTGCGGCTCTCGAATCTGTGGAACATATATTGTTTGAATGTCGAGCGAATGCTGATGAGCGTGCGCTCTACGAACATCGCATGCTTCCGATAACACAAGTAACTTTATCATTTGGCTGCATCTTGGGCTCTTTAGCCTGCCTCACGCAACAAAGGCGTGCGATGAAACTCTATTCGCATATGTGGATATTAGCGGTCAGCTTGACAAATTTTACTTGCACCTTGAATGCACACAATGAGAGACTCTATCATCGCCCGTCCGCGGCCAAGAGCCAAAAAACTCAGTCTGTTTTTAATATTTTTGTAATTCTGTTTTACATTTTTATATTTTTCTTTTTTCTCTCTCTCTCTTCCTGTATTACCATCCCCAATCCCTCGACCACTAAGAGTGGCAGGTCAGCGATTTCTATATGCAGACTAAATGCTCTGCCTTTCAATAAAGAGTTCTCTCTCTCTCTCTCTCTATCACCAAGCATAGCAGCGGCAAAACCAATCCGTAAGGTAGTCTATATCTCACGTTGCCTTTCATTCGGTACCGCGCCATTGACAGCGTTTTTTTACGTCCAAACCATTTATAGCCGTTTCGATAAACGAGGCGAAAATTGCACGTCAGGCACGTCATCGGGCGCAGCGTTTGCTCAAATGTGGCTCATCTCAAACCACTCGTTATCTGTAGATGTCGCTCGTAAAGCGCGACGCAACGGCGTTCTAGACAATCGTGTTGGCCTCTGTACACTAGGATTTTTGTACGCTCACTACTGAGTCCTGCCACAACATTTGTCGACGTTTTCTTGCGCACAGCACTAAAAATTTTGTTTAGCTTGTCAAAAACTTTTGCTTACCGCGTTGACTGTAATAACCATGTACATTATTAGCGTGAGCTCAGATCTGAACTGCGCTCTAAATGTGCTGTCGACACCGATCAGCAATTCGGGGTAGATGGTCCGTGGCCTAGCATTACCTAGAGCAAAAGCGACAATGGATTAGCATCAACGTGCTGAAATACGAACGTGGTTTATATTTCCCATATTCACCTTCATTCTGCCTTTCTGTTACATTGATTCTGTCATGTTTAATATCATCTGGAAAGATAGCATGTTTGAAACATCTGTAAGTAATTTTGGTGCATATATTATAGGTTCCAGCCACGAAATATGATCTTTAGCAAAAAATAAAAAACAAACCATCATGTCTGAGAATCTACTCGGTACTCAGTAAGCATGTTCGAACTTGTACAGATATAACTGGTTATTAGTACAAATTATGCTAAGACACAGGAACTGCATCTTCAAAGTCATTAGGAACTGTTCTTTGGGTCATTACTTGCAGACTAGAGAAAGATTTTAGCTTCAGCGAATCGCCATGCTCAAAAGAAACTACTTCAGAAAATGTAAACATAACTTAGCGAGCTATTTTTATTGAGTGAGAGCTTAAGACTCTACATGTATGAAATGACACAATAGTTCTAAGTGTATTTTTCGGCAGTCTTATATGAATTGTAATCCAATATCTCGAAAATTAGCATGTCATTTCTAATCAACGCAAACCAGTCATGTAGTTTGCGTTCACGTTACGAAACGCGGAACACGTTGTTGCCTGTGTTTTCAGGAAAAATGCCGCTCGCAAAAAAATCTAGCATACTTGCCATCTGTTGCAAGGTCTTGCGATGTCTTATCTGCCTTTTCCAAATATCGTCAGATTTCCATTTTATTTTATTAAACGCAATAGGTGTAACGCTCATGTGGGCGCATATATAACCGTGTCTAAACTAAATGCGTGGGTGTAAGGGCTGCAGATTCTTTCCTCTGCCCGACTGTATAGTAAAGACCACCATAACGGTAAATTCCCAAGTACCAAATATACGTCATAATGAGCTCAATCCGTTGAAAACTCAAACTTTTCCAGGCTTCCTTTCTCAGCGTTTCTAGTTCTATGCACCCCATTAGTTTCACCTGTAAAGTGTAGTTTGATCATTGTACTACTTCTAGTACAGGGCCACAATCCTAGCCATTTCTAATAGCATTTCTGCTGCACGATGAAGTCTGTCAGCGTATGCGACCACCCATCTATGATAGGAGAAACTGAACGTCGCGAATCTCACTCCGTCTATTCGTTGAGCTATTTCGCCGCGATCTCATTTGGTCTGTTAAAAGTTTGCTTGCGTAGTGTACAATAGAAAATGTTAAGGCACACAGGTGCCGCCACCTTGCACTAACAAAAGTGTCCTTATTTTCGCGCATCGCGACGTGACCTTATGAGGTCATGAAACGTCGAGTGGACCAACCCAACCTTCTTAATGTGTATACGTCCACTGTAACACTGTTGGCTATTATTTTTATTATCCAAAACAGCAACACTACAGTCTAACATGGCGGCACCGATACCCATCCGTAAAATAGTGTATAGGGGCCGCGCATGGACTGGAAAATGAAAGTCTACGGGAAAGTGTGGTGTCATGCGGCATGGACCGCTGGATTTCATGTACGATTGAAGACGTCGTGCTCACGCGCTGTCTCAGTGCTTCTCGAGGCTTCGTGCGTCCCCTACAACGAAGCGTACTGTATGTTAAAAAAATGACATCGCTATACGCGCCTAGCTGGGTGTCGTGGTCTTGTGCTACAACGAATCGCGTACCACTTCGCACCGTGACGATTCATCCGAAGAAGCTTTTGCAATTGGGCGAGTTAGTGCGGGTTCATGTCCTAGGAAACTGCGCAGCCCCATACGGGGAAAAATTGCAGGAAAAATCTTTCTCATTACCGTTCTTTCTTTGTGCCCCATCTTGTGCGCAGTTTGCAAGAAGATGATTCCTATAAATTTCGGTCCAAATGAGGCTCACCAGGAGACAGAAGGGAAAGCTACTACTAGCTAGCCCGGGCTGGCTGCCACAAATAGAAACATATCGTAACAGGTTATTTCTAACATGATAAGGCTGCAATAACATTCCGGTAACCACTAAGCACAAACCTTTCTGCGAATTCTACTAATATCCCTTCTCTACTATTCATAGAATCGACGCTATAGTTGGCGATAATTTGTGCAACTTCCTGCCTGCCACCCACTTCCATGTTTAAATCACCCATGACTTACAGTGTTAGTTCCCTTTGTTTTTATTCAAAGTTATTGCACAACCATTACCTCAAAAATTTTTACGGCTTCCCTGAACACACAGTTACCATGAATGTGCTCATTATTTGTGAGAGGCCACGCAGAAAGAAGGCAGTTCATATCTGCTCCGGCAGGAGCCGCAATGAGCTACACTGTTCAAAAGAAAACAGTTCATTTTTTTCAATTAACTCATTCAAATAATTTTCATTAGATACCTGAGACTAAACAGACCATATTCGTACCGAACTTAACTCCGATAATAAATGTATCATATATTACGCTTAACTTCAATCATCACGTCCTTTTGATATGAGTTTTTTATTTATTTATTAGGGTTTTATAATCTTCAAGCCAACGTTCAACATCCGTTTGGTTGCGGGGTGAATCGCGGTGTGCTCCTTGAAAAACATAATGTCGCCAGCTGCTAGCCCCCCGAAACCTTTCTACTACTGCTTGTGAAAAGAAAACGCATGAAAAAAGACAGCTGCTTCTCCAAAGAAAAAATAAACATGCAGGTCACATCATGGCCTTCGCTTGGATGACGTTAAAAATGGTAGCCGCGTGTAGGTGATCATAAACGCTCTTTCAAAAATACTAATTTGTACAGCTCAGAAAACCTGCTTTTGTTATGGCGTTCATTCTGTTTGCAACGGGCCACTTCTGCGTGTCACTCACCTACTCCAGCGAACGTTCCCTTTTCCTCTTTAATTTCGTACAGCACGTGAGGAATATGGGACCCATGTGACCGGCCTTGCAATTTCGATGGCTTTATTCCTAATTTAGGTCCCAGGACGCCTTCCTAATAAAAAACAAGTCATGCCTCAGTACAACCTAGTGTAAACAAAGTGCTTAAATTGAGCATGGTATCCAACTTACCACTTGCAGTCCATGTTCTTCGTTGACCACAACGGAGGCGAAATGCCGAGTGTCGTGATACAGGTCTTGTTCCAAGAGTGAGCCGTCCAACTGCGCAACCATAAATTTATCTTAGCACCATACATCAAGCAGATTCACTTGTATGGTTCTTATTTGTAATCGCAGAACGCACATCAAAAACTTGCAGGACAACCGAGATTTGCCTTCAAGGGTAGAACGCGATAGCGCCATCGTGCCCCTTGCACGTAGGCTTCTCAATTGCTAGCCTATAGCTTCGGTTCTCGGCGCATGCCTCAGCCGTACCGCAAGGAAACGAATGTCTGTGGGCGCAACGTCGGCCGTTTCAAACTATCCTAGAATGCCTGCTGCATGTACAGTTGCGCAGTGTTGATGATGGTATGCATCTACACATGGCTCATACCCCCACTGGGGGACTGGCCAATAATTGTTGATATGAAGTTTTAAAGTTATATCAAATGATTTAACACAAAATACAATCAAACATATAAAAAACGAGTGCAATAATTCCACTACGTCTTAATTGTTATTTTTGCGAATCAGCTAAGGGCTCCCTACGCGTCCGTAAGGCACCACGCAAACCTGCGCAGCTGCTCATTTTGTTCGTGCTTTTGCTGCTGATGATGATTACTATGTTTGAACGCTTTGTAATGGGTGGGCCTTTACAAAACCCACTCGTTGCGCTATTCACATGTTTTGACGCCTTGCGCGATTCAACGCTTCTGCGCTTCAATTACTCATGCGTTAAGGAGACTCCTCCCACTACAACACATTGATATGGTGTCTTTTTTTAGGCTATTTCAACAAATTTCGTGGCTCTTTGGTAGTACACCTGCTTGCCATGCAGAAGGCCTGGTTTCAATTTGCACTGGAATGAAATATTTTCATTATTTATTTTCTCAATTTTGCTGTCACGCACAACGCTGATTTTCTGCTCACAGCCAACGACGCCGACAACTACACCGGATTTTCTGCGAAAAGGGCTCGTTATCCCTATCGAGTTAAAACCCCGAGCACTCTATTCAGTGCGCGGCACACGTACAACCAGCCAGATGAACAGAAAAGATTTGTAAAGTTATGTTTACGTTTACAAAGCTCAAATTTGTGGCCCGGATCAACGAACGCACTTATTTTTTGCCTGGAGAAGTATAAAATCTGTCGAGGAGCAAAGATTGCAATACTTTAGCTTAGTTTTATTTTTACCGGTGTGAGATGCTTCCACACTGTCAACGCACTGCCGCAGTGCGAGGCATGACGATTGGCATAATTGCGCGAAAGAAATTACTCAGTGTCCTTTTGTTCTGTGGATATGCTACTCCCACTTATTTTTTTTAAATTTCACCTTTTCGGGCAAACAATTTCCAAATACGTGGTTTTATTGATACAGTAAACTCTCACTTGTACGAACGTCGGTTTAACGAATATTTCAGAATAACGAACTTTTAGAAAATCCCCGGCGATTTCCTTATGCATTCTATGCAAAAATCTTTCAGTTAAACGAATTTCAGAATAGTGAATTTTTCAGTTGAACGAACTTGATCCGCGGACCCAAGCTCATTTTTTAAACAAATTCAACGAAGTTTTGTGCCCTGCAGCACTGGCATAGCCGATGCGAGCCGCCACTAAATCGCCCATCCATCGGCGGCGGCGCGACATCGCTTGTGCATGCAGCGCCGCCGAGACAAAGCGGCCATGCGGGTGACGAAAGCGAGCCACGTGCGCATCAGTTCGCCCCTGCTTCTTTTGTCTGTCTCATCGGCATCATCGGTATTGTGCGGTCATCTTCATTTCGGGAAACAACAGCTGGACGTTGACAGTGGCGCTTCATTTGAGGACTATGTGCAGTGTGACAGTGATCTTGTCACATGTGCAGAACTATCTGATTTGGAAATTGTTTCGAGTGTTCATCCGGAACTAGAAGAAGAAGAGTGCGACGAGGAAGTCGTAACGGCTGAGGCAGGTTCAAATCCTGTAACTCTAGCCGACGCGGTAGAGTCGTAGAGTATGTTAGAAAGTTGCGAGACTTCGTGTCTCAGCAACAAGCTGCGCCAGAGGCAGTGCACAGAAACGTAGGCTCTCTGGAAAGCTTTGTCTCTTCTTGCGCTTTAAGGGCACCAGTCCAAATGAAAATTACAGATTTCTTTTCAAAATAAATTGCATTTCACACTTTTGACTCTAATATCTGCTGTGCCCAATGCTGTTCCATATCCTAGTGAATATTCACTTTAGTGAACTTTCAGTTAAGTGAACTATTTCCTTGGGTCCCTTGAAGTTCACTCAATTGAGAGTTCACTGTAATATGCAGCTATCGAAATGTTCCTGTCGCATCGTTCCGTTTGTTTATTAGCTTTATTTATTTTGTTTTCTAAGAAAAAACAATCATCAAACACACTTACACACTACAATAAACCGGTACAGAGTACAATATTTGTAATAAAGATGTGCAAAATATTTTTCATACCTTAGAAAAATGAACATGAGGGCAAGAAAAGCAACACAACTACATTAAAACTGAAAACTACCAAACAAAACAAAAGTAAATAAATTTCCAGGGGTCTGTGCACGTTGTGGTATGTACAGCCAGCCAAATTTTAACTATCGTGCCCAGCGACAACGTTTTTGTGTGTAAGCGCCATATGCTTAAAGAAAGTAGCTAAAAATTGTTCTGTGGGGATGTGCTTTGTGGGTAGGCACATGCCCTCGCCCTTTTTGTGGAACTTAAATCCATCACATGGCGAAGATACACAAAAAACTTGCCGCTCGCGAACGATGGTTAATGATTTGAGCGAATTTACTTAATCTGTACTTCGTAATCGCTTGTGCTTATCACTTTTTTATCGCAAGTTAACTGCTTCGAGTTTCAACAGCCTGGTGGCGGCTAACACAACAGGTTACGCTTTAAATTATTTAAATGGAAAGGAAGTTTGAGACATTAGACTAGTTAGTTCTAAAAAAAGTATCCTTACGTATGTATGCTGCATGACGTGTCCTTGATACGTCCTCAGCAAAAATTCCTTTCCCATTATTGAGCTCTTCTCAAGGTTCAATGTCAGATCTTCGTTTATCTTCAACAGTTTCGTGCTTCTATCACTGCGCCTTTCGATGATCGTCGGGAAAACAAGAGTTCCTTCATGTGGTACTGAAATGAGAATTGGGGAAGCCTAAGAAACACAGCGTATGTTGGAGCTTTAGTATAAATGACATTTTCGATTTCACCAATGTAACATACTGCCGCGTGATTGAAGTACCACAGCAGTAATCGAGATATTTTTGCCACAGAAATCGAAGTGAAAAGCACAAAACCAAATTGGGAAGTTGATGTGAATTTTAATGTGATAGCGGCAAAAAAAGACCGTGTCGAAGAAATTACGGTCTCGGTGACAGCGGCCTATTCGGTGAGCGAGAAATCCCGATGAATGAGTGGTTTAAGCCGGAATCGAACAGATACATTCCGAGTGGTTGTAACATGTCATGCCACAGAGCCGCACCAGAGACTCAAACTGTATGCAGTGTAGTTTAAATAATAAGTTACAACTAACTTATACTTAAGTTAGTTGTAATATTGCACGAAAGAAGCATAAAATTGCACGAAGCGCCGCACCATGTGAATTGCGTGAGGAGCCGGTGGTTAAAAGCTGCCAACCCATAACAAAGGGCTAAGGTTCGCGTATTGCCTTGTGTACGCGTACTGCGTATTTCGCTATTTCGCACAGTGAACAAATATGGCGTGGTAGGAACTTAGCAAATATATTTGCACGAGGCACCCTAGGAGTGTTTACAACGACCAATGTTACGCGCAGACACACCCATTCCTTCGCGCCGCGGTTGAGGTGGCCATCGAGAAGCGAACCCTGGCTAGCGCATGAGAAACTCATCCCAGCGGTGTCGATAATCATTCCAGTTTCCACTCTGAATTCGAAAGGTTAAATTTCCTGCATGTTTATTTTGCCCACTCACGTCTGCCACTCTAGAAGATGTGCCAGCTGCAACTCTTTTTGTTGTTCTAATATGCATCGACAACTTCGTCTTTTTCTACAAAGCCTTCGCAATGCCACGCAAGAAGTGGAGCTACGCCACAAACAGGCGGCCAGTTGCGTATTATACCCACAAGGCCACTAGTCCCTCGCCTAGCATCCGCCCCTTGCCCTTCGCACTAAGGTTCAATTGTCGAAGCGTATTTTTTCTACATACCCTGTAGATTTACGCAGTATTCGTCAGAAACTAAATTACAGCACTTCCGCTGTAAAAAGTAGCGGGAAATTCGAGCCCGCCTATCACTAACCAATAGCGAAAATAATTTACTCCTTACAAATGCAACTGAATTTTTGTAGCACGAAACATGAAATATATTAGGCGGCTTGGACAGTTACCTTCACATGTTACGCCATGTTAGTGTAAGTATGAAGCTGTATGTGCGATATTGTATTGGCCTTGGTGCCTTACGTATTTCATTAACCAAAAGGAGCTCACGATTAGTCAGAAACCATGGAAAGTTTTTCCGGGTCATTGTTTTAACAAAATCAATATTTCCAAGATGTACGTAATGCACAGAGTATGAACTGATTTCATTACAATATCTTACGTATTTCTGTATGAGAAATAGTTTGCAAGAAAGAAAAAGGGCATCGTGTGTGCTATCTTTGCTCAATACAAAAAAAACAATTAGCAAAGGACACAGAATAATTTTCGCATACTTACTTTTTGCGCAGTGACTGAGGCATAGCAAATGCACACAAATGAACAATAAGCAAAGTAAGCTTTGCATAAAGCCTTTGCTACTACACCAATGCATTATAACATGCGTCAAGGTTTCATATGTACAAAAATCAGAATTTTAGCGCTCGCTCAGGCTTCAGCGAGATTCACCAAAGTAGCATCTGAAACTTCCACGCAGCTGTGTGCTTTTACAGGGCAGGACACCTTTCGGCGTGACGTATTTGCTTAATGCCGTCGCTGAAGCTGCTTGGACTTTGTATGAGCATTTTTTTCTCTCGCACAACTGAGACCAAGCTGAGATGTCACCTGGTCTCTTAATGCGACCTTGCATTGTGCGTTTTAGGAACATTTTGACGACACTGAAAAACGTCAGATGCGTGCGAATATGCCGGATTTATTATTTTTTCATTGTAATTTCGTTCAAAGAATAAAAACTAAGACATGCACATGCGCGTACATTTTATTTTCAGGTATTACAGTAAACAATAAGCGCCATTGTAACTATAATTCTAAAAATTCAGATATTAGGTAATATCTCGACTTATCCATGCAATCCAAGTGCCCCAGGAATGTCCACTTCTTGCAGTCCTTAAATCTCTGCCGAGACCTCCGAACATTATTTAACTGTTTACAATGTTCAAGTAAAAGCGAGAACCTAAGCTATCTATACTTGGTTACAACCTTAAACGGTGCCATCATTTTCTTCTCTCAGTAGATTGTATTGATCGTTCCGGTATATTGTAACGAAGGAACGTACTAGGTACATTGCAAAATAAAGCTCATAGTGCCTCTGGCTAAAATATTACATTTAGTTGAGCATTGATGTCAGCATAAGTGGTAGAAATTGTCGGAAAGCTTAAGTTTTCTATCTGACACCGGCGACGAAACTTGTAGCTGGATGTAAAAAAACCTTAAATACGTGTAGTGGTTTACGCCACGAAATGGAAACACCGCAACTTTCGTTATTCGAAACAGTGACACGGAACAGATGCATACAGCCATTCTGCAGTAGAATACATACTATTACAAATCATAAGCCTCTTAATCTAACCAAAACCGACAGAGCTTTTCCTATGCCAGGGAGTAAAACATCGAAAATTACAGCACATGCCGACAATATTTTCGTATTTTAACACGAAAGTGTTTATGCCGGGGTCCACCAAGACTTCACTGGCGTATTTACCTCGCAGATATGGCTTCAGTAAAATGCACACTAACGGATTACAAAGAAAAAGACTGGAAGAAAAAGTTCCGTCACCTGGAATCGAACCCACCGCCTCTCAGTCCGCGACAGTAGGTCAAGGGCGTTTTACACGTTGCACCACTGAGGCAGATAAAGGAGACTCCACAAACGCGCCGCTACCGCATGGTCTCTTGTTTTGCTATGCGGTGTCACCGTCTGTGAGCGGTCAAGTGTAGTGCTGCGTTTGTCACTAACGAGCAACGATAACAAGCGACTGAGCGACGATGCAGCTAGGCCATCTCCACGATGAGCGCACCAGCATCGACGAGTCGCCTCAGACGCAGTTACCTTCTTTGCTTTTGGCTACTTGTTAGCATGTGGCGGCTAGTGGTCGGAGTAGCGCGGCTTTCACACGCACCAACGGTTTTCCTCCACCACCTCTGCTTCGAGTGCGATAGCACCGACTGATAAAACTGCTGCAATAAACGCTGCAAAAAGGCGCGATGTCGACGGTGGAATGCCGTGCCTTGGTGGAGCGAGACAGAGGCGAGCGGGACCTGGAAGGAGGTCTCTCCTGGGGAGGTTTCCTGTGGGGAGGAAAGTCAGCAAATGTTGAAATGAAATTTTTCAGTTTCCAACGGGACTTGGTGTCCTTGGTCTCCCAGACATACCAGCGTTCATGAGAGCACTGGCTGCGAAAACGCAGACACTCTTCGATGATCGTGATTTCCCTGGCTACAGGCTCTTGAAGTAATGGAGTAGCTCATAGAAATGAAGTTTTACAGTGACTGCCTACATGGAACCGCAGGCTGAAACACCCCTAAAAGTTGAATGAGCTGCCAGTGGCCCGAAAAACAGTCGATATTGGAAATTGCGCTCTACGCGGACAGAAAGACGAACAAGCTTAGTGGAGTAGGGGCTGAACTGGTTTCGGACGGTTCGATATGTACGCCATGTTTGGGACGGTAGCGCGCTGAGCGCCATTGGAGGCTGCAGAGAGGAGAAAAAGAAATTCAACATCGATTTCCCTCATTGTTTTTGCTGCCGAAACCCGGTATATGCTATGCATGTTGCTACGAACAGCACAACTCCTGGTCTTACCACCGAGGTTCTGCTTCAGAAGTTTCCTTTGGATGACGATAGCGACACACTGCTATTACATAGGCGGCGTTTTCGACAACGGCAGTTAGAGAACGTTTGTACGGGAAGACGTTAGTAAAAAGCTTAGGCTAACACAAATTAGAGAAATGGATTTGGCCATCAGCGCGTTTGGACGAGAGCGATCTCAACTTTCTCGACGAGTGAATGTTGTTGACATTACGCTTCGGAGCCAACACCACTACACATCAGCGCAGATAGAACTTGTCGTCTTCCCGTTCATCTGCGACGGCATAACTGAAGCTCCGAAAGCGAACAAACTGCGCGCAGTCATCGTCGCCGAAGGCAAACTATTGGCGGATGCAGTTGTCGTCCTAAGCGTCACCTGCGAACCCGGGCTAAGTCTCCAAATTGGATCCTAACTGTTGTGGAAGCTCATGCAAAATAACAGCGAAGTCCGGTGGGACGCGGATACCAAAGCGTTAATCGCCATCAAAACAAGCATGTGGTGGACTCTCCAAGGACCACCGTCCGTCGAATGACAAGGCGGACATTATAGCAGCAGCCATATCTGCGTGCTACGAACAGATGTGCACGAGAACGAAGATGTCTCATACCGCTTCCAACGGTTCTGGGAGCTGGAAGCCATTGACATTGTTGAAGAGCCATTTCCGTAGCAAGAAGACATCGTCCTATAAAGGTTTATCGAAACAATCAATTTCCGAAATGGTCGGCATGAAGTTACGTTACCCTGGAAATCAGCAGAGTGCGACGTGGTTGATAATGACAAAGTCGTGATTTCGTTGAAGAAGGAAGCAATTGAACGTTACGACAAAATTATGAGGCAACACAAGAAAGACAGACATGCCGAGGAGATCGGCGAAGCTAAAATGCGAAAAGAAATAATCCGCGAAACATCAGTGACAACAAGAATCACAGTTAGGTTTGGCGCCTCTTAACAGGAGAGTTCTCTTGTAATGACCAACTTGAAGAGGGGGTTATGGACCGAGACGCTGTTTGCGTCAAACTTTCCCTCGCCATTACAACGACTTTGAATGACGCGAGAGGCAGCCCTTTGCTACAGCCAGACAAGCACAGCATACATCTCATTGGAAACGACATTCATCGACGCATTCTTCATGGTGGTGCCAGTGCTATACTCGCTGAGCTAGGTGAAAAGTGCGGCTTCTTAGAGGACGCCAGTGTGTTAAGAAAAAGTGATCAGTGAATGTGCTAGTGATTCTGGCTTAATGCTACTTCGACACAAGCAGCACATCTTCCAAAAGACAGAGTGCCCCGATCATAGCTGTTTCAAATCAGCGGCACCGACTTTGCTGGGCCTGTTTGTGATTAGGGATTTTAACGTGAAAGCCTACACTGTTATTTTTCCATATGTGGTTGTTAAAGCAATGCAATTAAGTCTATTCTGTGGCATAACGACCAACGCATTTCTGACGGCTTTTCATCGTTTTGTCGAAGCGTGGAACTGCAAGTGCTTGTAGTCTGACAATTTCTGACGTTCAATGCAGTTAGTCGTGAACTATACAAGAATATACAATGCTTACTAGTTCATGATTTCTGCGCGATGACACAAATAACGTTGAATGTTATTGCTGAACGTGATTCGTGGCTGGAAGGTTCTTCGAAAAGGACGATATGGACGATTGAAAACTGCCCCGGGTGAACTTAACGGAAAGGTTAGTGATACTGTCGGGGGCCAGAGGATGTTTGCTTGCTTGCTTGCTTGTTCCTTGTGTTGGCTGTTACCCACTACGGGGGTCGGCCATGAAACCGGCGGTTAACTTTTTTTCTTTTGTTTTTTTCTAGCTAAAGAATCAGGAATAAATGACGTGCCGAAAGAATGAACGAAAATTTAAGAATGACTTGTCGATATAGAATAAGGAGAAGAATAATACAACACTGTGAGAAACAATGAACGAATGAAAGGAATTCTAGAATACCAGATTATGTTCAGGAATAACTTAACAAGAAATTCTTCGTGTCTCACCGCAAAATTCACATAGCGCTGAGCAGACGTTACTGTTGCTGAAGCCATGAGAAGACGCCCCAAGGGAAAGAATATTTTGAGAATTCAGTATAAATCTTAAGTTTCTGAATAGCATTTCGAAATGTTTTTTCTATGCCTAAATAATCGACGGCAGGTAATCAAGTAATGATCAATATTTTCAGATTCCTGACAAAAATAGCACATAGGACATGAAACCATACCAGACCTGTATAAATAAAAATTAAGTGGGAGTATCCGGCGTCGCAATTTCGTAATAGCCACTTCCAGTCTTCGAGTGGGACACCATTTATTATTCCAGCCGAATGAAAGATGAGCATATTCAGGAAACTGTAATTGCATACTCTTGGCATCTTGAATTAAAGAATACTTCCGAAATGTCGAATAAGTAATAAAAACTGTGTCAGGCACAATGGACAAAATAGGACCACCCAGAGACCACCGCGTGAGAGAATCTGCCATCTCGTTTATTAGTATGGCGGAAATTGAGCGGGGCACGGATAAAAAGAAGAAGAAGAGGGGTAGTGGAGTAGAGGCAGAACTGGTTTCGGACGGTTCGATATGTACGCCATAATAGCGTAATTAGGAGTCACAACATACAGAAAATATAGGACGAATTCACCATCTACTCGGCCAATCCCCTCCATTGGGTATGTGCCATGACGAGAGGTCAACAACAACAACAACAACGCCATGTTTAGGATGGTATCTCGCTGGGCACCAATAAAGACTGCAGAGAGATTTCCCACAGTGGATGCAATAACTCATTGCAGTTTACTAGAAGTTGCCTCACAAGAAAATTCTAAAACAGTTAAAAGAAGCACAATTGCAAAGACGAAGAAAAACAGAATAACAGATAAAAACTGAAAGCAAAATGCAGCCGCAATAACGTTCATCACCAAATGCGTCACGTTCACTGGTTTCGCAGGTGTACTACCGACTAGAGGTTTGCACGGGCTCCGGGTAGGCCGAAAGCCCGAGCCCGAACCAGCCCGCGGCCAGGGCTCGGGTGGGCCGACGTATATTCACTTCGGGCCCGGGCCGGGCTCGGCCTACTTGGAGTTTTATCGGGCCGGGCTCGGGCTCGGCGCAAAGCCCGACTCAAGCCCGAAATACAGAGAATGAGCGGGAATTGTTTTCCAGCACGCATGCAGCGCCTTTTCCGCGACCGCCCTTTACCGCTTTTCCTTTCCATTCACTAATTTAAACAAAAGGAGAGCAGGTAAAGCACTGCCTCTGTTTCACTCCGACAAACAGAGAAGTAACACCACCTGAGCTAGTGACGACGCCACGCGACTGTTCGCCTTAGATTTAAGGCCAAATCCCATATGAGTGAAGATGCACGCGACAGCGACGAGCGACCGGACGTAGATCTCCTTCGTGCAAGCTGACGCTTCCATGGGCATACCCCATACACGTGACGGCTTTGGTGAGCGAACTCCATTGTTGCTGGCATGAGGCCGTCTACTTGTATGGCAAAAGCGCCGCACTTCGTTGAAGCCGGAATCGTTGGACTGCTTGCTGTTTTTGCACGACAATTTGTAATCTGTGTGTAATAGAGACTGTTCGTCTTGTGTCCTTTCATCATATTCGATATGCTCAATAAAATGCCAAATTACCGGAAAACGATGTTTTGTTTTCGCAACGAACCTTCAAAAAGCCGGGCCGGGCCGTTCCGGGCAGGGGATTGTGTTTTCGTACGTCGGGCAGGGCCGGGCGGGCTCGCAGCCCTTTGCCGTCGGGCTCCGGCTGGGCTTCGACAAAATCAGCGGGCCCGGGCCGGGCTCGGGCTCGGAAATACGGCCCGTGCACAGCTCTACTACCGACACACCAGCGGTTAGCCCGATTCGGAATTGTCCCAAATGACCGCAGCCTCAACAGTGGTAGAATGGATACAGAACATGGCGCGTTTCATTGCTCGGCAGCTAAGGGTGCCTGCTACTAATGCAAAGGGAGCCTGCTACTCTATTTACGCTACTATATTTACGCGTCATCCATGGGAAAATAGCGGGGGGCTGTTTCGTTGGTGATAACGGTCACGTTGTATTTTTTGCGGCGGTGGCTCTGCTTCATGGAATAGTGGCACCAGCCTCAACGAGCGACCTGTTTCGCACTCGATAAAGTTTGTCTGATCGTTTGTAGTTACCGGGCACAGCAGCCGGAAGAGCACGGCGAAGCGCTTTTCTGTGGCGATGTCGCACACGTTTCTGTGAACTACAGAACGGACACCTGCAGTTCCCAGTAGTCCCCTGCTAACTGTCAACACGGTTGATGTGTGTGTATGCGACGATTTTCAGTATGATTATCCGGTATTAATTGTATTCTTTTTTTAAACAGATGAGACATATATGTAAATTTCATGCATGTGAGTGGAGATTAGGCTTATTATTAAGTTGCAACCGTATACACAGTGATATTACCTCACAGGCACGCGAAACTTATATCAGCAGTACGATACTTTCCGTGTAAATGGAAAGGCCTGAGCAACACTAGCAACGACGCATTGCTGCAGCCACTATCACAGGCCACAAGTAATGCATCATGACAGTAACGGGCGCCGGCTGCGAGCGTTTCGTTAGCCGCAGCGCATCTGATGCTTTTACACCATGGCTACATATTGTAGAGAACTCTATGGTCGGTTAAATGCGGCGTTCATGGTGATTGAAATCGGTGACGATGGAGTTACGTGATTCGTTTTTTGCGTCAGCGTGTGATGCCTCCTCGCGACCGTAGGGCCGCTTCCAAATGGACCAACGGTGTTTCTCCGCCCCCTACTGCTTCGAGTGCACATCCTCTCCTTCAGTGCTCTGATCCGACTTAAACTAAGCGGCTCCCTCGAGTGAACACTAGACACGGCTACCTATGCTGTGTAAGCCAAAAGATTATTCACAAGTCTGCCCTCATGAACGGCTCTCTAAAATCGAGCGTTCTAGAACTTGCCCTACGAGCTAAAAGGATAGCGCGACATCAAGGTAGAATAGAAATGATAAGGATGCACTGAAAGCAGAAAGCGCAGGCTTACCTGCACTTCGGCTGACGGCCACTTATGCTTGTATAAGTGGATATATGAGTGAAGAAATAATAGAATAAAAATCTAGGACTTCCTATCGATGAACATTGCCATGGTAGCATTTCCTATAATGCAGGTGACCACTCAGCGTCGTAGCACCTAAAAGAATTACAACATCTTTCATGGATCATCATGAATACAATGCAGCGCATGAGTCGACTTAATGGAAAGCTGAAACACTTTAAAAAATGACTTTGGAATGTGTAACCATAGTTTCATCCCTGCTGAATTCGAAAAGCAATGTAAGAGTTCACAGAAGTGAACGCAAATAGCATTTCTTAGCGAAAAACAGCGGCTGCAGCCTCAGAGCTTCTTGAGCTGCTGAGCGAAGGCACTGACGTCATCTTCGATGTGCCGCGCCATCGGCGCCATCAGCTCTGTTAAAGCATGACCTTCGCGATCAGTTACACCAACGCGCGCAGCCAGAAGTAGTCACGGAGGCAGCGGTTGAAGATACGATAGTGCTGCGCGGCTCCGCCAAAACTACCGACTATGACGTCGTTCCGGTTATTTGGTTTCCGCGCCAACACTTTCGGCGCGTTTGCGTGGGCGGAGCAAGACGAACTTTTCTTTCGCGTAATTTAAAGTTCCTGTTGCCACAACAGCGGAAACAATTACGCCATCGTCGACAATAATGTCGGTCCCCGTTACCAACAAAGTTTTACTGAATTCTAAGACCCCTTCAGATTCCCTTTAAAGTTCCGTGATTGCTCACAGAGAGTAAGGCGGAGAGGCCACAGCGTTTTACCCAGCCCCTTGCACAGCCCCGAACGCGCTAGCGCGTGCCAGCGCGTTCTGACTAGGATACAACGCGTTGGTTCATAGCGCGTCTGTATAATCTCGTTCCCCGACGCCATCACATGATTGCTCAGAGAGTGTAGGGGGAGAGGCCACATCGTCTTACCTAGCCCCTTACGCAGGCCCGAGCGCGCTAGCGCGAGCCAGCACACATGGTTCTAAGAGGGAGAGGTCACAACGTCTTACCTAGCCCCATACACAGACCCGAACGCGCTAGCGTGTTCCAGCAAACATGGTTCCCGAGTGGACGGTCGCCAATGGAAGGACGGACGCAGCCCCGAGCAAAAGCTGCTTCGCATCTTAAAATGCAGTAACCCGTATCTGCTCTTGTTCACTCCCAATTTGACCTGCATGGTTCCGTGATCTTGTTCAAAGAAGACGGACTTCCGTCTATCTAGTTTAGTGTCATACATAGATGAATACATTCGTTTCCAGAAGAGGGGCAGTGTTAATAACAGCGTTTTATCGTTGCTTTAGCAATGTCGGTTTTTAAGCTTTGTGTAGAAGTACGATCGACTGGCAGTCACTGCCCCATCGTCATACTGCCACGTACAGAAGTCGTGACGTCGGAACGCTGGCGGAAACAAGATGCCTACCTGATTCATCTCCGTCACATGGCCCAAATGAAAAGACTTCCTTGGGCGCATTGCTACAGCAGCTGCGCTAACTCAAGCTTTGGCCAAGCATACCGAGGAATAGCTGACCCTTTCCTGCAATGATGCGGCTGCTGATGCCTCTGAATTTCCCATCTTGGACAGTGCCCTGTGTACAAGTTTCTTCACACATTCCCCGTATGAGCGCGAAAAAGAATATACCACAAGCTGAGATTTTCCAAAGTGCTATTGAATACATCGCCAAGAAACAATAGGGTTTAGCTCACATATTTATCGAGAGGTCTTGCTCTGAGCGTACTTCGCCAGGTGGTTTATACGTATCGTCAACTGATCAGCATTTATCTCACCATCTTTACCGATTAACACCAAGCACATCAGCTGAGGTTTATGCGATAAAACAAGCCATTATGTACATTAATAGGCGAACCACATGGACGATGGGTCATAATAAGGGATTCGAAAAAAGCCATAAGGGGCGTGTGTGACATGATTGCGACTCACAAACAACATTTAATGGCACGATACGCTGGTTATATCCATCACATGACCATTCTTTCTGGTGACACTGTCCGGTTACATTGAATACCCGGCAACTGCGGCATATGCGGAGATCAAAAAAGTCGGTTTCGCATCAAGGGCAAAGCAATGAATGCGATAGCAACAAATTGGAATGTCACAGGAAGAATGGCTAGCAGCTACAAACGTGCTGCGCGCTGCTCAAGCACAAAGGACGCACGGAAAGAACACACACAGAACGAGCGCGAACTAACAACTGTCACAGCACGACACTTGGAGTGCGCTGCTCAAACACAGAGAATGAGGCACGAAAAGAGCGCAAATGTATACATAGACGAGTGCGAACTATCACAGTTGTTACTTCATCTAACCCTTGCTTTGGCTACTCTAGCTAGCAGATCACTCCTTTCGCAAATACGGCCGCTGCAGGGAGCCAAGTGACTTTCGTGTGGTCTATAACCTCAACACAAACTTTGCGGCGAAAGCACAAGACGTACAAAGCTCCCCCTGAAGGCATATTCGTGCGAGCGCGGTCGACCACATCATGTATGCCAATGTACAAGTCGAAAGCGCACATCCCACCTCCGACGAAACGCTAGACAGGTATAGAATTGGGGACCGAACAAAATTTGCGAGCGGCCAGGACGCTTGCGCAGAACGCAAGCCACTCTCCGAATCTTGCGCTCGCGTTAGCCCAAGACCCTGAAGCGCCTTCTTTTTGGCTGCAAACCAAACCGCAGATCGCGCGACCGCAAGAGAAGAAAATAAAGAAGGCGCTTGGCAGTGACACGCGATGTCACGGCTCACGTTCCACTCGGGCGTCGATTCATGTCACTAAGATAAGACTTCATTTGGCTCTAGTTGGTACATATTCCTGAGGCTAAAATTACATCGCAAAGGCACTTCCTTTTTCCTGCACCCATCGCAATGTAACTTCATGTCTTCGTGTATCTAATACACTATCATCCTTGTTACGCATTACGGTTTAGAGCTACTGTTGTGGGCACATGTGCGGTAGCTTGCCTGGGGCTTATATATGCATTGCCTTATAAAATAATAAAGCCGTTATTACTCAGTGCTTGTGTCGTACGTTTCTTTTCTTCATAGGTGTCTTGTGCGTTTGCGCTGTAATTTTAGCCTCAGGATTGTGGTGGCGTTGTCACATATATAGTGTGCTTCTGCTTCAGCTATCTAGTTTCTTCCCTCCTGTGGCATATGTCTACAAGAACCAAAGCGATTCCACTAGCTCGCGCCACCACGAGCCACGGGACGCTCATGTTTTTCCTGGCCCACTGGCCACGAGCGGCGTGGCGCTACAACCACAGAATAGAAAACTACCGTGGGTCGCCAGCGATACGACGCAAGCGCAGCGCGGTCAACGATGCAGCATGGCCCACGTGTGGCGTCCCGTGTGTTTCATCCAACGGCGCGTGCGTTTGTATTCTACCGTTAGTATCCCCAAGAAAGAATGAGGCACGGCGGAATTGTCGAAGGCAGCTACATGTGGAGGGAGGGGTCGCAGGTTCGAAACCCCGGTCGAGAGCTTAAGAAATCCCTGCATGCGAAGCATTTCTTAGAGAATCTTTGGCACGTTGAGCGTTTCTATCTATCTATCTATCTATCTATCTATCTATCTATCTATCTATCTATCTATCTATCTATCTATCTATCTATCTATCTATCTATCTATCTATCTATCTTATCTATCTATCTATCTATCTATCTATCTATCTATCTATTATCTATCTTGCCGCCTACGTCTAGTTGCTCTCATATTCGTCTCCTAAACTTGATGTAGACCAAAATTGGCATGGGAGGGTAAGAGGATCGGCCGAATATGGTTGTCGGGTCATGACATGAATAACGGGAAAATCATCTCGCGTACGTCGTCAAACCCTTCTCTTCAGACACGTGTGGCACATACCCGTTTACTACGGGCCGCAGCGCACGCGCATGCGCCACAGGTGATTAACAATTTATATCTGCCCAGTAACGACGAGAACAGAAAATAGTAATTTAAATGCAAGAGCGTTTAGAAAAAAAAGCTGCCAGGCCTGCGCTGAAACCGCAGCACAGTCACAGCGAAAGCAGGAAGAGCGGCGTTTGTAGAGCCCGTTGTAAGCTCTCTTGGGTCTACTAATACAAGTACACTAGCAAGGTACCCACTGCACAATAATTCACAATTTTTGTGAAGTTGGGAAGCACCCGCTAAGCCATTATTCGTCATTCTGCGGGGAAGCGAGGCACCAGCTACACGTCTGTAAGGCATAATGTGGACTTTCTTGACGCGACGACTGATGACGATGAAGAATTATGGCTCAGCCCTTTGTAATGGGTTGGACGCTCTAAACGACCCCCCAGTTATGTAATTTGCATTGGGTGACGCCCGGTCGCTATTTCCTTCTCCCGTCATGCTGTATAACATAGGTTGACGTGGGAGAGGGGGGAGGGTCAAAGAACTTTACTGAGACCCCGAGGAAATGGATCATGTGCTTATGGCTTCCTTGGCAACCAATCCAAGTGCCCTTGCGAGGAACCCACTAAGCTATAAATCATTGTAATTTTTGAGAAGTAGGAAAGCAGGCATTATGCCATTTTTAATCATTCTACGGAGAGTACCTGCTAAACGCATGTAAGGCATTATGCGCACTTTGTTGATGCTGTGCCTGGTGACGATGAAGAATTATGGCGGATCCCGTTGTAATGGGTTGGAAGCATTCAAAAACCTTCTCGTTGCGCAATACGCATTTTGTGATGCCTGGTTACAGAATTAGTGTTGTGCGACGGTTGGTGCTTATTTTACTCTCCTACCACGCTATACTGCAAATGTTAATGTGGTTCCTTCCCGACATAAAGCCTGTATAGGACTTTTTTGCAAAGCAGTTTAAAGAACCAGCATGGCTCATATGTATTCCTTTGTAATGCATGCAGGCAATAAAGAAATAACCAGCATGGCTCAGAGGTTGAATACTGGGCTCCCACGCAGAGGGCCCAGGTTCGAACCTCGTTCCATCCTGGAAAATTTTCCTATTTCGGTTTCTTTTTCTTATTTCGAGCGATAGTGGTTACGGACACCGGCGGCGGCGGCGGACAACTACGGCGCCAAAAAACGGCCGGTGAAATGATCTCATAACAGCTTTCGCTGTAAAACCGACATCGCCAGCCTTGAACCAACGAATAGAAAGAACAAAAATTACGGTCCCAGCACGAATCGAAGCCACGCATCCTGTACGTCAATCAGGGTATTCTACCACAGAGCCACGTGAGGTCTTTAAACTTGGTTTAGGAAAAAACTCCTTATTCTGTCCTAATGTCGGCTGCAACGTCAATTGTGGTTGAGGTGCTGGCTATCTAATTTTAGAAGAAAGCACTAAACACTACATATCTACTCCTAAGATACATGCGTGTCATATCAGATTAAAGCCTGTGGTCCCAGCGTTGGCTCCGCCTTTATAGCAGTGTAATAAACATTCCAGTTGTATTTCTATGATTCAGCAAGCTATATTGAAGCATTACTCGACCCGGAGTAATACAATACGAAAGTTATGCATGATATTCACATGATTGTACCATAAAGTGTGCTTAGTTTTGTTAATACTGACGTATGTATCCTAACGTGAGGGTTGACGTTACGTCGCACCATAAGTTACCCTTTAAACGCCAGTGTGGTCGACGTGCCTGTTAAGCCCACGATGTGCACTCAGCTGTCACTACGAAACACGCCGTCAACTCGTGACGCTTCGCTCAAAGCCATAATATGCAGCATATATGTACTCGCTGACTGCTTCCCATAAAATGGATTCCCACAACGCGTGTCGATCTGTCAAGTTTTGTCGTCTCAATTAATATATATATATAATATAATATATATATATCTATATATATATATCTATATCTATATATATATATGCAAGGAAGGGGCGACGAAACTTCTGAAAGCAGATTACTAACGTTTTCAGCTGGTGGGACAGCCCTTCGTCAGAGTCAGGTCCGAGCGTTTTCAGCTGGTCCACCAGCTGAAAACGTTAAGTAAATCTGCTTTCAAGAAAGTTTCGTCGCCCCCTTCCTTGCATATCATACGTCGGGTCCAGCGTGATGAAGTTCAAAGAATTCGGTAATATATCTATATATATGTCATATATATATGTACATATATATATATATTAATATATATATATATATGTATGATATATAATATATTATAATATATATATATATATATATATATATATATATATATATATATAATATATGATATATATTCGGGACATGACGACGACCGGCAAAAATCTGCCGAGAGTGTCCATATAATTGATATCGAAATAAAACGGGCGTGGCGATGCCAGTAGAGAATTAAGTTAAGGAAAATTTGGCGAATTTCCCTCACTAACGCAGATGCATCACCAATAGCAAAGTACGCCCGCACAGAAGGTAGTTGATTATAGAATCTTTCCATCAGTATCTCCTTCTCCCTTAAAAGATCCTGATTTCCGCATCACCTTCCTTGTCACCTTGAGACACAGTTTCAACTACTTCGCCTCAAGGGTGTGTTCACCGATAGGTACATGGGCTGGCTTTGTTCAAACACTAACCAATATTGCGACAACCATCCTCCATTACAGACAATGGTACATATTTTGTTTTATTACCAGGCATATATAAATTATGATATTTTTTCTAAGGAACAACAAGCTCAACTCCCCAAGTACCCATAGATCTCGGGAAAATACTTCTACCTATGCTGACGCCAAACAGCTATGCTTACGTCAACAGTGGCTCAAATAATCATGTACAATCACATGTTGGACTGACAAAACGCACGCATCGACAGAAAAAAAGAGACAGCCAGTGCATATATGTGAAATTTATATCGTTCATCCGCTTTATATTTATGGTCGTTTGGTAGTACCGCAGAATTCCCAATTATTCCATATTGATACCGCCGAAGACATCTACTTGGTTTGTGGTTGCGCTCCAAGATTCTTCACGGAAAATATTTACAGTAATCAGGAAGCCATGCAATCCCACACTGCTATATGGTCGTGAACTTTAGGGGCTTCTGATCTTCCTTATGTATGTTCTCAAACAACCCTCAGAATTTTCACACAGCCTACAATTTGAAATGCCTGCGCCGATATATGAAAACGGCCTAATAATAGTCGCTCAGCAAGTTTTTGAAAGAATGGAGTACTGTTTCAATTCAGCACGAAAAAAAAACAGAACATAGCGCTAACACTTATACGGGGACATGATTTTGCATGTCCATCTCGCACAAACAATACTTTTATATCCAGTACCACCTACACAGTAGCGAAGTTGTTGCTTTGAGCATGAACCCAGAACTGTCGCTTCATATAGTTTCCGGGGTTTTACGTTCCAAAACCACGATATTATGAGTCAAGCCGCAGTGGACGGCTCTAGAAATTTCTACTACCTCATTATTTTTTATGTGCGCCTTATTCAATGTAGACAGGCATCTAAATTCCCGCATCTATCATTAACGAGTGCGCAGGACGTCGTCATATCCGAAGACTCAGGGCGCATACGACGGCATTGCGCTCACCTCGCTTTTCTCGTCATTTTTGTCCGTTCATGATTGGTGGACAGCTCTGTTTTAATAGCAAAGCTGCTTCAGCTGACTGTATAGACTTTGGCGTGCACAAAAATGGTGTGTACAAAAAAAACGCCCAGCCTGCGCGGGAAGCGCAACACAGTCAGAGCGAAAGCTGGAAGAGCGGTGTTTTCCAGAGCCCGTTGTAAACTGTTTTGGGGCTACTAATACATTTTCAAGGTACCCATGTTTTACAAATAAACTTACAAGGTACCCACAACCGTAATTTTTGTAATTTTGGGAGGTACCCACCACGTCATTATTCGTTATTCTGCGCAGAAGCCAAATACCCGCTGCACTTCTGTAAGACATTATGTGCACTTAGTTGATGGGGTAGCTCATGATGATGAGGAATTATGGCTGAGCCCTTGGTGATGAGTTGGGCGTCAAAAATTCGCATTGCTGGACGACCGGTCTCTATTTTACTCTCCTACTACTCTATACTAAATATATTAACGTAAGGGACAGAGAGAAACAAAAAGAACTTTATTGAGGTCTTCAGGAAACAGATCATGGGGGTCTTGTCGGGTTTCTTGGCAACTACTACCACTACACTTGCCAGGTGCCCATTAAGCTATAAATCATCAAAATATTTGTGAAATACAGAAGCATTCGATATGCCATTATTCGTCCTTATGGGGAGAGGCCTGGTACCTGTGGCGCACCTGTAAGCCATTATATGCACTTTGTTGATGCTGTGGCTGATGACGATAAAGAAATATGGTTGAACCTTCCGTAATGGGTTAGAAGAAGTCACCGACCCGCTCGTTACTCAATTCGCATTGAGTGGCGCCTGGTTACACAGTTTGCGCTGTGTGACGTCTGGTTGTTATTTTACGCTTTTAACACTCTGTATTATATATGTAAACGTGGATTCTTAGCGACATGAAGTGTGTATAACATCTTTCTGCGAAGGAGTTTCAAGCACCGGCATGGCTCTGGTATAGAATAGTGGGCTGCCACCCAGATGGCCTAGGCTCAAATCCCGTTCCATCCTGGATCTTTTTAACACCAAAGTATTCTATGCAGGGATCCACCAAGTATATTCGTTACGGATATGAAGTTGATAAAGTGGATGCCCTCGAGTGAGAAAAGAAAAACAAAGAAAAAGGTCCGCCGCTGACAATGGAACCCACGACCTTGCGGCAGCGACGGTAAGCGCCCGACGCTAAACCGACTAAGCTACCTTCCCATTTGCTGGACACTGCACGAACACGCCTTATATCTTTCACACATTCTCTTTCGCATGGTGCTCTCTGTTGGCGGTGTAGGTAGGCGCGGAAGAGCTGGGTGGTGCCGCCGTTTGTGAGAGGTGAAAAGAAATAATGCGCCACGAACGACACTTACTAGCGCTCACTCCGACATTGCACGCGATATCGGAGGTCATGGTTAAAGCGTCTTTTTACCAGTGAGGGCCGCGCTCGAGTCGCCGAGGCAGCCTAGACGCAATTACATTCTTTGCCTTTCCCTTCGTGTTAGCGTGCGCCGGCTCATTGGAGTAGTGCAGCTTCCACATGCACCAACGAGATTTCTCCGCCGCACTTCGATTGCGAGAGTGCCGACTAACAAAACAGGTGGAATACGCGTTGCAGAAAGGACACGACTTCGACGGGCGAATCTTGTGCCTTGTTGGAACGAGACAGAGGCCAGCGGGACACATGTGTTTGAGGCTGAAACTACGAATCTCTGCCTCCCGTGTTGCTGAAGCAGAGTGTGGTAGTGTATGCATGAGCACAGGCATTGGTCACCCATGCCGTTTCTCTCGCTAATTGACGGCGTTTTGAAGAAAGGCATATCGGGTACATGTGTTGATCATGAGCTTCTTGATATCATATTTACGCGAGTTTCACGATTCCCTTTGTCCAAATATATGGTCACAACTTCAGCTACCAGAACGGTTTAATCATGATCATGGGCGTTAGTCGTCGCGATGGACACATGCCACTAGGCGTCAACATGGGTGCATCCACGTCAAATGGGGCTATAGCTGCCAAACACGAAAAAATGACGCCATATCCACGAAGTGAATGATGATTGAAGAGCTGGCTCGGAGATAATCGGGAAAACAGTGAATGCTCCCTAAAGTTCCTCTACTATCATATAAAGACGTCACACGTTGTTATAGTAGCGATTGTGGTCAGTTTGTTGCCTAACCACAAGCGGTCGCAGACCTTGCAGCTGTGGCTGAACGTGTGGTCGAGATAATCACGCTTGAAGCGCGCGTAGGCGGGGCTTTCGGTAGGGACCGCTTTTGGAGCTTGGCCGCTGCATCCCGCGCCCGCACCTCTTCGAGGTTCTCTTTCCGCCGCTTCCACGCTGCTTCGGCTTCGCGGGCCTGTGTCTCGAGGTCTGCACGACGCTGACGTCTTTCCGCGGCCTCACGAGCTCTCACCGCAGGGTCTTGGCGGCGAGCACACGCTGCTGCTGCCTTGCGAGCCCTCCGCTCCGGCGCCTTGTCTTCTTCGTTCATGTTATTAGTATAGAAGCGTACTGCCGGAGTGGAGCGAGCGCCGCATGCTGCAGTTGGCTAGCCTATATGTAGTTTTGCCTGCGTTTATATCATCATGAAGGCCCTCGAAGACCAAGAGGAAGGAGACTTCTCTTTCGCGCGAGCGTGTGCAAGCTACAGTTGGCTGTGCTATATGTGGTCTTGCCTGCGTGAATATCGTCATCAAGGCTCTCCAAGAACAAAAAGAAGAAGATTTCTTTTTCGCGCGAGCGTGCGCATGCTACATTTGGCTGTGCTATATGTGGTCTCGCCTGTGTTAATATCATCATCAAGGCTCTCGAAGAACAAGAGGAAGAAGACTTCTCTTTCGCGCGAGCGTGCGCATGCTGTAGTTGGCTGTGTTATATGTGGTCCTGCCTCCGTTATTATCATCATCAAGGCGCTCGAAGAACAAGAGGAAGAAGACTTCTCTTTCGCGGGAGCTGCGCCTGTAGCGGTAGCCTCTGGAACTAAGGTTACGCTTATGTCATGGGACTTTGCCCCAGCTTAAGAACCTGGCGAGCCAGCTCTCATATATCACTACACAAAAAGCACTACTTCTGTGAAGACACGTTTCACTTTCGTGTTATACCGATTCCTACGACGGAGGGATCAGCCATGTTTTCTTCCCATTACGTCACGCGATAGCGGTTACGGACACTGGCGGTGGTGGTGGCGGCGGCAGAGAACCGCGGCGCCAAAACGGCTGTTGTTGTGATCTCATAACAGCTATCGCTGTAAAATGGTGTGTACGAAAATTTCGGCAGGTCCAACACCTTGTGGGATTGGTTTCATGCGAAGCAGTCGGCGAATAGTTCTCTACGCTCCATTAGGTGACTCCGAGCCAAGCGCTACCGGGTGGATCGACGTGTTTTTGTAAGCGTTGTAGTTGTCTCCACATCATGGGCTTACTAAGAACGTCGACTACACCTGGTATTTAAAGAGTAAATTTTGATCTGACGCAACGTGAGCACTCACGCTAGAGAGCAGCCGTTGGTATTACTGAAATGTAGTGCACTTTACAGTGCGATGATGTGAATCTCATACGCAACTTTTACTAGTGTATTCCTCCGGGTCGAGCAATGCTTGAATATAGCTTGCTGAATCGTAGGAATACAAATGTAATGTTTAAAAACTGCTTAAAGGGCAGCCAACACTGGAACCAAAATTTATATTAACCAGACATGACGCCTGTATCACAGGAGTACATATGTATTGTTTAATGCTATGTTATAAAATTACACAACCAGCACAACCGAAATTCACGTTGCACCGACATTACCCCTGCTTGGGGTCCTTTTGCCAAAGCACTTTCAGTTAGAACGAATTTATTAGAAGGCAGAGAGTTCGGCCTGAGCTCGAGCACTCTAGCCTGCTACTCGCCACAGGGGAAAAGGGGAAGGGGGAAAAGAGTAAGGAAGATGATGATGGGGACAGGAAGAGGTGATGGGTATGCACAACAATCACGTAAAACAGTGATCTTCTTAAAGTCTATTGTGAAGTCCAGTACTCTTGAGAAACTCTATAAATGTCCTTGTAGCAGTCGTTGATGCTGTCTGGTCGGACATTGCGGACAATACATTAGTCTCACTTGGAGCGTTCACCCCGATGTCGGCCAAGATTGAAGCCTGCGTCTTCCTTTGAAGCCTGCGTCTTCCCGCACGGCCGATAAGGTCCGCGTAGCGTAGAGTAAAGGCGATGCCTAGTCGAATCCGGTGCAGCAGACGCGTGGCGTCGCTTTATTTTAGCCGGGAGTCGAAAGGTCATGTGAGGGTCTGTTTCCCGCAGACGAGTAAGCCGATGGTCTGAGCTACACCAATAATTTGTTGTGAACTCTCGCATAAGCGATCTTAACAAAGAGTTCACGACACTTCGCGAATACGGAATTTTACGAGAACGGCGAAGTTATCCGCAGCGGCTTTTGCACTAGCATCAGCTAGCACGTTGCCTGCCAAGCCACAGTGTCCAGGTACTCATTGGAAGATGACAGAGTGACCATTCCGTTACGTGAGTTCGAAAGCCTGTATGATTTCGAAAGCCAATACGTAATATTCTCCTTTTCTTGCCCATGAATGAAGGGCTTGCAATGCGGATTTTGCATCAGAGAGTATTGTCCACTTCAGTGGCGCTTGGTCGGACAAAAATCAAACAGCTTCTCGTATAGCAACCAATTCTGCTGTTGTTGATGATGACTAATGGTCTAACCTATACTGCCGGGAAATATTTGGTAGAGGGATCACAATCGCGGTAGTCGAAACGCGTTCGGTCACAAACCGATCAGTGTATACATGTATGGTGTCGTTGTATCGCTCAATCAAGTATGCCAAAGTGAGTTGCTTGAGGCTAACACAAAGAACATGTGATTTCTTCAGAGTCCCTTGTACTTGAGGGTACACAAGTGGTTTATGCAGTGTTCACAGTGGCTCTTCAGGAATGACGGCTCGTACAAAACCTATAGCAATGGTGCACCTGTGATTATTGATGCATTCTGAGTAGGCGCAGCCTCGTCGGTTCGTCTGCAGTGAAGACAAGTGGTGGTGCGCATGCCGGGTCAGCAGCCGAAGGTGGACTCGAAGAAGTTCACAAGACATGCAAATCTTTAGAGGGTGGTGCGTGACTCTTCAATAGTGCTTGATGTTGTAGTACATTGCGGGAGGCCTAGGCATGTACGGAGTGCTCGCGCTTGAAGCTCTTTAACCTACGAATGCACGTTGTACGCAGACGTGAAAGCACAGGTCAGCTGTGGCGTAGATATCCTACAAACATTGCCTGGTATAACTGCAGAAGGGTTTTCTCAGAGGGGCCCCATCTTAGTCCAGCTACAACACGAAG
>NC_051183.1:3834862-3869796 GCF_013339695.2 Rhipicephalus sanguineus
AACATATGCGTAAAGTCGAACCCGAACACATCCAACTCGGGCAAACCGAATTATCCCTTATATCAAACTATTTTCGAACACGACAATGTTTTAACGTCAATCTATAGCAAAGTTATGGCTATATCGCACAAAAATGGCCGGAACACTTGTTATAATCGAATATCGGGAAGGAAGTGCGATGTGCCTCTAGGTAGTGGGCTTTCTGTCAACAACGAAGGCCTAATTAGACGTACGCACCGCCGCTTCTAGACGACAGTGGAAAATCACGGCGCCAACCGTTCCCGTCGCTGTTTACAACAACCATTGCTGTTTACAGCGATACCATAATTTCTCGCTTAGAACCAGGGCCCGCATACTACCGACATCCCCAACCACAAACCGTGGAAAAATAAAAATAAAGAAATAGTATGTTCGCATTAAGCCGTAAGCCGCAATCCTTGCGTTATCATGAGCAGTTTCGCGAAGCCAACATGCACATCGAAGTTCGCCTCGAAATTACGATGAATTCATTGAAACTTTAAATGGAATTGTACAATATATCGAACTAATTCCAGTTTTTTAGCCAATTCGATATATGCGGGTTCGACTGTATAAAAGATTTCGAAAGAAAGCTTTGTGAACAATAATCCGCCCCTGTCGATTGGGCGTGCCAGACAGGCTGAAACAGGACACGAAGCTCATGGGCGCGTCAAGCGTATGTCTTAGTGATTCTAGTATATCAATGCCACTTGCTGAGAATGCGGCATAAATATGCACTGAACGTAGGATGCGGTAGCCACGACGTAGGGACGTAACCTAACGGCTATTTATTAGCCATGTTTCACTTAAAAATAGGATTTCCGTTCGAATCGTATGCCACCACTTGTTCGGCTATTGGAATTTGTCCGAACAATTCCCGCTTCCACCACTTATTCTGACATGTTCAATAATCAAATATTCGAATACGCAGCTTTCGAATGTAATGCACATCGAATAAGGAAAATATTCGATCCCTGTTGAAATTCTCAATATTTGCACACCCCTAGTGATTACTTAGGAAATATTTGTGATTACTTTCAAGAGACGTTATGGTTTCAATGTAGACGCTACGTGTTTTTGCTGTTTTGAGCTTACATATCTTCTGGATTTGTCGCACGGTGTTCCATCAATGAGAAGCATCGGCCAGTGAGAATCTGAAGCCTGGAACTCCGCCCCTCGTACAAAGCACTGTGCCATACAGTTCACTATTCCAAGGCTCTGAAATACACAATGCCAAAAGTATCAAGTACAAATAACATAGGAGCATGGTGCGCCCTCTACCTTAACTAAACTATGGAAACATCAGTTTATTTCGCAGCTTTTTCAACGACTGCCAGATGGTATAGTTTTTATTTGCAAAAAAATGCGGCGCAATGTTCTAGGCCACGCAATTTTTTCACTCAGGCCCCGCAATATTTCACACAATGAGCGGTCGAAAAACTGCAACCTTCTATGAGGGGTACACACGGAATTGGCTTCAGCCAATTGTCTCAATTGCTTAAAGAAATTGGGAAGGTCGGGTTGATCCGCTGGCTTCGCAGAGCATTCGTGACAGTTGTGCTTCTCACAGTGTTCTGAAGCTATCTGCTCTAATCATTCCATCGGCAACGGCTCAGACTGCCGCGCGTTGGTTTACTTCATGCAGGTGCTTCTTGTCCTGGTTGTTCTGCGTACCAGAGCCAAGACGATGAGTGGGCTAAAACACCTGCTGCTGAAGAAAAACCAACGCGGCTTGCAAGCTCACTGAACGAAAGGTCAATGGGGCGAAACGCGTCTCTCTGATGACAGTCAAATGTTGGCCTCCGAAACGCTAACATAAAAGCCCGCCTTCCTGGCAGTAGATCTACACAGTTGTAATCTCCTGGGTGTCCGGACATGAAATTATACTATGAAACGTAGCTCTGCGCTGGCTTGCGGCCCCTATCAAAGCATAATGTCGCATAAATTAGCTGCCCTAGCAGCAGGTAAAAAGAAAGAATACACGTACCTCCATGAAGTAGGTAGTTTTAAGAGTAGGATATGTCATTTTACATTGCTTGGTTCGACCAAGTGTGTCTCCGGGAATTCTCGATGTATTGTATTTTCTTTTAATGCGACTTTTTGTCGTTATTGTATGCAAACAGGTTATATCTTTTGACCTGAAATGCACATAACGCACCGTCAAATGTTAATTTTTCAGAAATTTTGCTGGCAACTCTTTGTCATGTACACCAGACTTCGTACAGGTGGGTGCGGCAAGAAGAGCTTGCAAAGCCTCCCGGCAGTCTTCTCGGTTCATTAAGTGCGCTGCTGAGCTGGCAGCGTACTTAATCATGAAAGAATGTAAGGTATGCAGGCGCGGGCACAAGACAAGACAACCATGCGTGCGCATTAAGTTCGTTGTATCCTTAGATATTATTTCCACGTTCTGCCTTTCCATGTAACTCAATATATTAGCAGTCTGAAATGAGTTAAAACTGCGCAGTTAGATGCGCTCGTTCTATATACTTCTACATGTGTTACACCATCGGCGCAGTTTAAACTGAGTTTAAATGTCGCACCAACTAACCCCCCAAAGGCAGTATACTTTAGTAGGTCACACGGAAAGAGCATGGAAGCTAAACGGTGCTTTTTTTTCTTGCCAGTTATTGTCCAAATTACTTTTCATTGTGTTATGTTAGAAAGAAGAGAAAATAACAGATGCGTACTTGAATAAATGTTGGAATGTGACCAATAAATTCGCCCGTTAAAGCATCGCCGTGGCATGCTCGAGAGATGAGCGAATACCAACGGCGTAGGTCCCCATCTAGGAACCACGTGTACAAAGTAATACTGTTAGGTGATCACATACAGACGAGCAAGACATATTTGCAATATATTCACATTGTGGCCAAGCGTTGACAAGATGACCAAGCGTGCTCCCGTCTCCAAAAATAACGTTGAGTTCCTGCAAGCTGTTGTTTGTCCTTAAGTTGAGCCCTCTCCTGTTAAAGCACCGCATGGACGCTTTCTACGATGTGGCTGAGCGGTGGGGTTTAAGGCAGGACACATGGATGACGTTTGTAGACGGCGAAGCAGAGACATGGGAAAGCTCGTGTGTGGCTATCTCGTAGGTTACGTCAGTTACTTGGCGTAACGCAAGGTAGGGTGCTGAGTACAATTCTATAATAATATCGGAGGTTTTATGTTCCAAACCCACGATGTGATATGAGAGACGCCGTAGTGGAAGGCTCCGGAAATTTCGACCTTCTGGGGTTCTTGAACGTGCACTGACATCGCACAGTACACGGGCCTCAAGCATTTCGTCGCGATCAAAATGCTACAGCCGCGGCCGGGATAGAACCAGCGACCTTCGGCTGAACAGCCGAGCACTGCTCTAACGGGGCGGACAGGGTCCTCAGTCCCGGGAATGTAATTTTACCGGAAGAAGAGCCCAAAGCTTCCATCTAATTGTGCAAAAGCTTAAAGGCAACGTGGGTTGGGGTCTCGCGATGCTAGAAGGTAATTACAAGGAACTTTACGTGATTTTTACGCTCTTGGTTTTAAAAGGTTATATGGTTTTAAAAGAAAATGTTGGGTCACCTATAAACAAGCGATAAAAGAAGGAATAACGAGATGTATCTTGGCGAGAGAAATTAGATGCAACTGTAATAAAGTGCAGCGTAACGTCTGAACCTTCATGGCAGCTAGAAACATACATAGAGAACATACGTGTACCAATTGGTGTCCGATTCAGTCATTCAGTCAGGCCGTGGGTTTATTGCTACTAATCGGTAGTCATCTTATGCTTTGCCGTGAAGATGTGAGGAAAGTGATCAATAATTTTCTAGAGAATATAGCGACCGCGTTATGTAGCATTGCTACAGTTCGCATTCGAATTTTCAAGGCCCAGCGAGCAAGGCGGGCGGATGGGTCTTTTAACGTTGAAAGCCAGCACAGCGCGTGGTGGTCAGTCACGACGCCAAGATAACGGCCATTTAATATGGGCGAAACTTGCCAGGCGCCCACACAATGGCCAAACACTCCTTTTCTGTGACGCTGTAGTTACTTGGTGAGCGTGCGACTTGCGTATGCCACGACGTATTCTGTGTGGCCAGGTTGACGCTGTGCAAGCACAGCACCCAGGCCTACATCGCTGGCGTCGGTATGGACCTCAGTTGGAGCTTGAGGGTCAAATGGCGAAGAATGGGTGGCGTCGTGAGAAGCCGTCGCAAGATGGTGAAAGCCTCGTCGCAGGCAGGGGAGCACGATGAAAGATCTTTAGTGTCGCCCAGGAGTTGTGTGAGAGGCGATATAATTGACGCAAAGTTTTCAACAAATCGCCGGAAATAAGAACATAGGCCAATGAAACTGCGAAGTTCTTTGATGCTAGTAGGTTTAGGAAACGCAGTAACAGCGCGCAATTTCTCGGGATCCGGGAAGATGCCGTCCTTCGACACAACGTGGCCTACAATGGTAAGTTGACGCATGGCAAATTGACATTTTTTAAGGTTTAATTGCAAACCCGCGTTGGTCAAGCAACAAAGGACGTGCTGAAGGCGAAGCGAGTGTGTTGTGAAGTCAGGCGCGAAGACCACGATGTCATCGAGGTAGCATAGGCAGATCTTCCACTTGAGGCCATGCAGAACGTTGTCCATCATTCATTCGAACGTAGCAGGCGCGTTGAAAAGTCTGAAAGGCATGAGCGTGAATTCATACAAGCCGTCTGGCGTGACAAAAGCGGTTTTGGGGCAAACGGCCTCCGTCATCGGCACCTGCCAGTAGCCTGACCGCAAGTCTAGCGAGGAAAAGAGCTCGGCATCCTGTAAAGAGTCCAGAACATCCTCAGTCCGCGCCAGTGGGTAGACATCCTTCAGCGTGATCTTGTTCAGCCGCCGGACATCGACACAGAAGCAGAGGGAACAGTCTTTCTTTATGACAAGTACCATCGGTGACGCCCATGGGCTCTGTGAATGCCGAATGACACTTCGGCAGAGCGCGTCGTCCAAGTGGTCGGCGATGACACGGCGTTCTGTAGCGGACACGCGATATGGACGTTGCCGCAGCGGTGAGTGAGAACCAGTGTCGACGTAGTGTTGAACTGCCAAGGCACGACCTAGCGATGTTTGTGCAACGTCGAAAGAAAGGCGGTATAGTTGAAAGATGGTAAAGAGCTCTGATCGCTGTGCAGGTGTCAAATCTTCGGCGATGAATGGTCGGAATACATCTGTAGATGCTGGGTCAGGCGTGGAGAGGACACCCAGTTGATAGACGGCCGTCGAAGGCACCTCATTGGGGACGGAGATGATTCGTGTGGAGTTGACCATCTCGACGTGGCCAAGGCACTCCTGACAAAGCAATGATAGCGGCGATGAATGATGGTTGTAAATTGGCATTGTGGCGAAACCTGCGACAAGGTCAAGAGCTGCAAAGGGCAACGGAAGGGCTCTTCGGGTAACGAAGATTTGAGAGGGCGTGAAGAAGACTGTCCCGTCGGATATGGCGCTGCACGAGACTAGTACGGCTGCCGAAGAGTACGGAGGGATGTAGGTGTCGTCTTTGACGACAAGTTTGGCGGAAGATTGGTGCTCGACGGAGGGTGGCTCATTGAGTGAGCAGAATCCGACTTCAGCACGAGCACAATCGATCACGGCGTTGTGACGCGACAGAAAGTCCCATCCTAAGATAATCGCATGGGAGCCCGATGAAAGCACGATGAGCTCTATTGTGTACAGAACGTCCTGAATGGTCACACGCGCTATACAGACTGCGGCCGGTTGAATGGATTGATTATTGGCTGTACGAAGCGACAATTCGGAGAGAGGCGTCGTTCCTTTATCAAGTGAGCCGCAAAATCCAGCATCAATAACAGAAGCAGCAGCGCCGGTATCTATAAGAGCGACTGTAGCGACATCTTCGACAGACACATCAATAACATTTGTAGGTGAAGAATGAGCACTTGGACAGACAGACAGACAGACAGACAGACAGACAGACAGACAGACAGACAGACAGACAGACAGACCAAATCATCTCGATTTCAAATTCAACAAAGCGAATGTGCTCCTCAATGTTGACACTGAACACGGGGTAAGATCAAGCCTCAATTGAAAGACCGACGAGCAGCCATCACCGAGCGCTGTGAAGCGGAGCAAGGTGACCCCACTTCCTCCTGATGAGGTGTGATACGACCAGGTTGTACACTTTCCGCAGCATGAAAAGCTCACATCTTAAATGAAGTGCCGCCACCCAGGATGCGCTCGCAAATCAACAGTGACATACTTGAAGTACGATGTATTTCCAAGTTCGTAGAACCGCCCCTGCTTCCTCAAATTTCACTCTCGTAGCGACCCAGAGTACCCAAATGTGTACCATCAAAATTTGATAGAACCGCTTAATTTTCCGGGTTCGCAATTTTTCTCCATTTGTTTCCATGGGCATAAAGGCAAATAAAAGTTTCACGAAAGTTTGTTTCGTTATTGCATTCTTGGTACTGAGGAGAATATATATATATATATACATATATATATATATATATATATATATATATATCTTGGAGCTCTGGTCTGTTCGCGACCCTGTTTTCTTTTTCCTCAATTTTTTTACTTTTCTACATTTTTTTACTGTTTCTTTAAAACATTTTTATGTAATTTATTTCTCTCGCTCCCGGCTCGGAGGATGATGATGTAAAAAGCACATCGAAGCCTCGTATATTTCGTCTTGATGGGGATCGCTATGCGATCGTAACGTCGATAAACAGTTTTTTTTAGAAAGAAGCGTATACCTATTTGCTATATATATATATATATATATATATATATATATATATATATATATCGGCGCTTTAACCGTTTCTTCCATCTATCTATATATCTATGCATCTAGCTGTATACGACTGCGAAGAGAAAAGAGCTTGTCTTACGCTAAGGCGGATGTGCTACTTGCACCAGAGAACTTCTAAAGGATAATAAACTCTATATTTACGGGGCGCAGTTGAGCATGGTAGCATTCGAATTTTCTTGGTAGTGCAGTTAATAGACAGCGCACTTTGGAACTGCCGCAGAACGCCCTTCAAGAGCAAGTAGGCGCAAAAAATTGGGGGACGCTTAAGCTTGGCCTTTAAGAGTTGAACGCGATAGCAATATCCTGGCCCTATATAGTGCGCACTTCGAACACTACGAGTGTTTTCCAGAATGCGCGCAATAAGATGTGTGCCTTATGTAATGGGTAGCATGCTTTAAACCAGGAGCAATTATGCGCGAGAACCTTCTTCGAAGCTGCGATGCACCCACTACGGGGTCTTAAGGGAATACGCGCAGTAATGTGTGTGCTTTTTGTAATGAGTGGCTGTCTTTAAACCACCAAGTCGTTATGATATTGACGTGGTGTGACGATCGATGGCAATGTACGCTTGTACCACGCAATATTACTGCAATATTGCATCTCGTACTGTGACACCGGTATACAGGACGCGTATTTTTGGGAAGCATCAAAGTTACTTTCAGTGGATCTCCAAGCAGAGGCGTGGCTGTGTGGTAGAACACCTGCTTGCCACGCAGACGGCCTGGGTTCAATGCTCACTCGGACCCAACATTTTTATTATTTATTTTATTTGCAGCTTTTTCGATTTTTCGGTCACGGACAAGATGATTTTTCGCTCACAACCAACGGTGCCGACGCCGACGGCGGAATTTCTGTGATACGAGCTCTTTAACGCTATCGCGTTAATATTTAGAGTTGTTATAGACGTGTCGCAGGGAAAATATGTGGAGCGTCTGTGTTGTCATTACTGGCATTGCAATATGCTCTCATAAAGCCAAACAAGCATATCCTTCACCTGTTCCACGTGGTCTCTCTCCTTCATCTCCGATTCATCGTGGGTACTAGAACAGTTGATTTCGTTTAATTTCATATATTAAAAAGTTAAAGGCACGGATGACCTTTAAAGTTGTCAGGTCAATGTTTAAGGTGTAACCTTAAATGTTCAGGTTCAAGGTTAAGGTTAAAATATAAGATTAACTGAAATCATCTGCTCTTGCACTCGAAAGCTGCACTGGAAAGCTGATTTCACAAACATTGCGGTATTTAAATAATCGAAAGTGCATAGGGTACGAAAGAACGCGTGCGAAGCGATGCAGTAAGGAATAAGCATTTCGCACCTACCATGCCACCAGCGACATCGAATAATCGCAGCATGACGAAAACTTCATGCTGTTGGCGTTTTCTTCAATATAACTCATCAAGTTTCCTGTCTCCCAGGGACACCTAGCAGAATCTGCCTTGATGCCTTTTATGTGAGCATCTACTGTTGTGCCATCATGTGAGCATCCCAAACTGCGAAGAAAGTGGGAGATTAGAAGTGTCCTTGAAATTTCCATTGCATTTTGCTTTGAAAAGATCAATTTTATTACGGTACGTAACCTATTTCTCACGGCTACATTTTTCCTGGCAGGCCTTCATGCGTCGGAACAAAAGGCTCGGCTACACAATGCAATGTTATCATTGGTCTACTGTAGACAAGCCTGCAACAGTTTATGATGACTGCTAAGTCGAAAGCTTATGCATTACCACAACGAATAACGAAGAAAGGAACAAGCAGAAACAAGATGGAGGTTAGCAAATTCTTAGACCGGCTAGCCACCCTGTGCTGATGGAAGGCGTAAGGGGATTAAAAGTCGATAGAAAACAGATAAGTTCCTTCTTGCTATATACTGGAGCCTTCGAAATAATTTTTTGAGATGATATTACGTATGCATTGTTCCCTGGAGAAATCAATTCTCGGACGTTTACTGATTATATCACTGTGTGCGTTGGACCTTGCGCCTAACACAAGGCTTTGCTCAAAACAATTAAACAAATTATTTAGAAGAATTAGTACCTTATGTCACCGATGTTTACTTCCATAGGCTCAATATACAGATCGAAAATCTTGTGTCGCATTTGTCGCATTGCGCTACGATCCAAGCTCCTTGTACTAACCGAGGGTCCCGTTTTCAGTGTTTATACTCATCGGCCCTCATCTGTGCACAAGTATTTTGTAACTGATCCTTATACAACCAATAAACTAAGCCTGAAACTGAAACCATTGCAGCAGATATGTCCTTCAATTATTTCTTATCGAATGTACTATGTATACGTCCCTTATCAGTGTACAAAACATTAAACGTCAATTTCGAGTAGTCCTGACACCCTCTAGTTCATCGTACCGTTTCCCAAGATATTAATAATAGTAAGAGCTTCAATCATATTTGAGCCGTCCGCTGTACATCCAAGCTGATTTTAGATTAATCCCTGCGACTGATTCGCGAGCTTCGTAAGCACCTCCTGCGAAGTTATCCTCACAATTCATCAAACAAGAAGTGCACGCATTGAAACATTTATTTTTTTTCTTTTCATGCTATGAAACACATTTGAGGGAGATGAAATAAAATTTCAGATAGCCGAAAGTGATATACTTTATGGTAGTCAATACAAATACTGGACCTCAGAAATAGTCTTCAAGTGTCCTTTCCTAGACTGGTGAAACTCTATATAAAAATGTATATTGGCATTGAAGCTACAAAGTATTTCTACGTTTTGCTAGAATGCATGCCGTGGAAGATTTGAAGGTGCGCTTGTGAAACAGTAATATTCAAGGAGTTCTGCTGCCACGAAAAGTGGAACTAGGCCATCATTTCAATCAGTGCTCAAGAAATTATACAGCCATATAAACCACAATTCTGTTTTCGTCAATCAGCTTCCCATAAAACATAGTTGAGCAATTAATACTTACGTGTGTCCTAGTTCGTGGGCGATTATTCTTATGCCAATAAATGTATTAGCTCTATCTTCTCCAAGGCCAACTCTCGTTTTTAGGCACACTGATCCAACAAATGCAAAGCCTGTTGCAGCATGGGAAGGGAAATTCATTTGTGTGAAGTTAGATTGAAAACGTTCATTTTTCAATGACTACATTTTCTGATAACCTTATATATGATAAAACATGCAACTTTAAAGCAGCAAAAGGGGTTGTCAACATATTGTCTAGAAAATATATGTATTTTTTTTACCTCCGTAGAGGGAGGAGCATTCAATCCAAGCAGGCTTTGCTGGAAAATGATACGGAGGCGCACTTGTGATGTTCCTGCAACCTGACATCTCAGTAGCACCCAAGCGAAGCAAGCTTTGCGGGTGAACATGTAACCATTCCAAAAATTCGGAATAACCAAAAAGCGAAAAACTGAATAGTTAAAATTACTTGCCTTGAGGCAAACTAAGCTAAAATTATACCGGCGACTTCGTGCTCCAGAGCAGCATGCTGCTTTGCCTAGTTCGACCGTAAAAATTTGCTTTTTATAATGTAATACGTAGCATCACGTTGCTTACCTTGTAATGCTGTTTCAACTCTGGAACCTTCAACCGCCGCCATATCATACCTGAAATTGAGTATATTCATGTTGTAATTTGTTCCATAATATGCTGTACAAATGCGTTTATATAAATTGGGCATTACAGGGATAATAATAGCAATTCTTTATTAGTCCACAAAGCTAGATCTGCATTAAGAAATAGGTTTACAGTGATCGGCTTCCCACTGGATTCTGCTGTCTTTGCCAGATTCACATGTAAGATGCCAGAAGAAACACAAACACTCCTACGACACACAGGCAGAAGCGAGTTCAGACACACATAGCTACGAGCTGGATGCGCTAACCACCAAGCTGCTGCGCAGCTCTCAGCGTGAAAACAATTTTTAAACGCTACTATTGAGGGTAGACTTGTGGTAAGCCAGACGAGACAACGGTGCAGCTGAAAAGAAGTTTTTTTTTTCTGCCATACAATATCACATTACACAAACTTTCTGCATTACATGTCATAATTTTCTACTTTTTTATGTTACATCAACGCGGAAGAGTTGCTGAGAACTGGAACAGCCACTCTCGTCAGATGGCAGCAATCGCAAAATTTACCGATTAGTGATACGGATGCGCGTGTATGTCCTCGTGTTAAATCTATTCCGTACCCTGTGAATGGTGCCCACAGTTTTTTTGAATTTTTTCTTGCATTAACGAGTTTTTTCAAGATCATTGGGCCAGCATAACACACTTCGGTTCATTTGAGTGCCTGGTATAAGACAGACATAAAATCACGCGAAATTACAAGTTCACATAAACAGGAGATGTTTCATGGAATAACATGACTTACAAATTATCTATCTTTAAAAAGGAGCCATCCTTTTCTGTACTAATAATGCAATTGCAGTATACTTCCCAAAACTGAATAGTTTTACGCTAGCCGTACTGAGGTAACCTTGTCGCAAACGAGCGCTTAAGCCGCCTTCAAAAACCTGTCAAAGGACGGCGCCAACCGGGCACGCGCCGAGATTTAAGGTGCCAGCAAATCCCGGCCGCGGCGGCTGCATTTTCGATGGAGGCAAAAATATTTTAGGCACGTGTACTTAGACTTAGGTGCACGGAAAAAGAACCCCAGGTGGTCGAAATTTCCGGAGCCCTCCACTACGGCGTCTCTCATAATATTATCGTGGTTTTGGGACGTTAAACCCCAGATATTATTAAGGTGCCAGCAACGGTCCGTTCTCCAAAGACCTACCCCCCCGCACGCGCCGGGCAACGCACCCGCTCACACCAGCCGACACCTTCGAGAAAAAACATTATGCAGTTGCACTCAACGTGAAAGATCTAGCAAGTTATGCTTAAGGCTCGGGCAAGTTGGTTCATGGTTGAAAAAAAAAGGGGAAGCAGCGCTGAATTTTAGACGAACGCAAAGCAAGGCAGACGATTACAGGCGCTGTCTCGTCTGTCAGAGAGCGCCTGTCATCGTCTGTCTTCTTTGTGTTCGTCTAAAATTCAACGCTGTTTTCCCTTCTCTGTAGAAAATGCGGAGCAGTGATTATTTGCCCGTCTTTCAGCGACGAACTCAAGAAGCCTGTGTTGAGGGGCGTGTCGGAAATACATTATTTGGTCAACTTGAACTGCGCTTGGGACGAAAGACTGTAGTGGAAGAAGACAGGACGAACGCAGCCTGTACTCCTGTGCTTCGCTGAAGGATCTGCGTTCCGTCAGCGACGCTAGCGTTCACGGACAAGCGCGCCCTGGCGTTCCAACCGTGCAGTCTGCTAGGCCTCTGTGGCCGGGTGGAAAAGATTAATTTGTGATGCCCTCCCCCCTCCGCCTTTGCCTCTTACTCTGTCACATCACTGTTCCGCATCCTCGCTTCCCTTTCCCGCATCCTTACTATATCATACTATACATGGCTATGGCAATAATGCTCATGAACTACACCACGATGTAGTACTGCAGTGGCTGCCCGCTCACTGTGGCATCGAAGGGAATGTTCGAGCTGACTCCGCCGCCAGAGCTGCGCTTGACACGGCATCTGAGAAAATCGAAATTGCTTTTTCAAGAAAAGACGCTGCGATTTTGGTATCTGCGTTCGCGCGGAATCTGCAGAGAACAATATGGAGCGATGCAAATAACCAGAACGGACCGCTGCACAGAATAAACCCGACGTGTAGCTTTCATATGCCACAGGGACTAACCAGACAAGATGAAACTTGCATTCACCGGCTGAGACTCGACGTTGCCTACACGAAATACTTCAAGCACAAGATCAGACAGTCGGACACACCCACGTGCACCACATCTAACACTCGGGAAGACCTAAAGCATGTACTCTGCGACTGTTCCCATTACGATGCCGAACGACAGATTCTGAAGGCAGCACTTCATTTGCAACGCGGCTCGAGCTTGGAGCTGCGGCACCTTCTCGGCCCGTGGCAAGACAGCAGTTGTGCGATGCGAAGCACAAAAGCGCTGTTGGTGTTCTTGAGGAACACTCAGCTTAACCAAAGCTTGTGAGGGACTCTTTTTATGTATATATGTGTGTTTGTGACTGTATGTACTATTTGTGTTTATATGGCATATATGTGATCATTGTATATACCATAATCACCCGACACCTTCGGTAGCAAGCTAGGTGACAACCAGGCTAACCTCTCCGGGCATTTCATTAAATAATCTTATCTCTCTCTTACATGGCTATGCTATGGACGGTTTTGTTTGCGTCACGCCATAAATATCTACGCTATGCTCTACACTCTCCCTTTTTCCTTTTCTTCCTACACACCCTCACTTACCTTTACCACCCCCTTGCTATAATTAGCTATGCTATACATGGTTTTGCCTGCGTGGCGCCAAGCGACGACATCAGATGACAGCGTATGATGACTGCATACTCCCTTCCTCCTTTCCTATATTCCTCGCCTTCACTTCCCTTTCCCACCCCCTTGCAATAGGTGGCTATGCTAGAGGTGGCTATACATAATTCTGCCTGCCTAAAGTCATACATACTTACGCTGTGCTTTACGCTCTCCCCTTCGCCTTTCCCTCCACCTCACACTCACTTCCCTTTCTCACCACAGAGCTATACACGGCTATACTATATGTGGTCCTGCCTGCCTAATGCCATACATGACTATGTTGTGCTTTACCCTTTCCCTTCCTCCTTTCCGTCCTTCTCACCCTCCCTTTCCCTTCCCGTCCACTTGCTATGCACGGCTCTATGCACAATGCTCTGCCTGTGTCACGCTATACGTGATTATGCTATGCTTTACCCTCTCACTTTCTCCATCGCATTCTCCTCACCCTCACTTCCCTTTCTATTGGATATTCTTCGAGTGAATGTATTCGCATTGCTGTTAAACCCATCCGAGTTGTGAGTTAAACAGCCAAGTGTGCATGCATGTGAGATGTTTGTATTGGCTTATTGTGAATATGCTTTTTTGTGTTATCAAGTTCTGGCTTTGACTCGGTCATTGGACCCCAACCGGCGTTCGCAGGTGCGCTAAATGGACCTACCCTTAAATTGTCGGTGCTTTTGTCGTGCGTTTCGGGAGACCGATACATCTGCCTTTGGAATTTACCAAGCGCTTGCCTCTTTTTAACGTGTTTGTGAAAGCACTAAAGGGCATATACTGAAATATTCGTTGCCAGAACGTGAAAACGATTTATTGTAATCGTGCTTATTGTTCAAAACTTTTTGAACTGGTGACTGTTTTCACAGGCAATATTTTAATAGTAGCCTGCTTGTCAATTGCAACATCTCGAAGTACGCAAATCTTATTACTTGTGCTAGTTTCATCATTTCCCGGAGCAGTTGGTATTTCACACCTTTTTAATGTTCATATGTTCAGCGTATATTGTAGTGAAATCAAATGTTCATATTGTTCAATATTACGCACATCTGAGGCGCAACATCATTACCTAGTTAATATGCAGTGTGTTCCTTTATTACAAAATCTATAGATACGTAATTCTAAAGATCCTAGTGCTCAAAGGAGCGAAACGCAATGCACAAAAAAGCCTCTTCCCAGCGATTTCACTACGACGCTATGGTGCTGCAACCTGGCAGCATATGCCGGGAGTTCCGAAGCCGATGTTCCCCGATAGCGCGAAAGATGGCGTCCATATCTCACGCAGCGCCTCCTCTGTTTTATCAATGCGAAGCGGCCGATTCAACGTAGAGGAGGCGCTGTCTGAGGCAAGGCAAGAGGTAAGTGGCCGCTAGGTGAAGTTCAACCCACTCTGCTAGACATGCCCAGACAACGCACGGAATAGATCGACGACGGAATCGCAGCGGAGAAGCGCCGTCGTGCCGACGCCCGTCGTCTGAAGCGTGCCCAGGAAACGTTCGAGCAACGAGCCCAGCGGCTAGCGAAAGATTGTGAGTCGAGGCGTGCCCGAAAGCAACAGGCTACAGACCAGTTGCGCGACGCGCGAATCGTCAGCGACCGAGAGGCTAAGCGAGCGTACCGGGCGGCAGAAAAGACGCCCGAAGCTCGTGCCGAACAGGTAACCAAGGAACGCCTGGTACAGCGGAAACACCTGGAAGCAGAAACTCCAGAAGATGGCTCCCAAAAGCGTGCGAAAGACCATGAAGTCAAGCGAGTCCGCCTTGAGACAGAGGAAACACCAGAAACGCATGCGGTGAGAACCGCCAAATAGTGGGAGGCCAAGCAAGCCTACCGGGTCTCACAAATAGTTCTTCTTTGCAAACTATCATGCTATGCAGTGCCGCGCGCGACCCAAACATTGCTGGCATGGCGCGGAAGTACGAACACATGGCATGCCAGCAGTGATAATGCGGTAAAATTAAACTGTTCAAGCAAACCCCCACTGCATTTATCATGCGAGGACGGAAATAGTTTGACAACAGCATCATGGATGGCCGCGGATGAGACAAGGACTCATGTAGTATGGCCGGCCAAAGACTATCGTCTTTCGACGACATTTCCAGCGAAGTACGCAGATACGCAGCCAATTTTTTTAGGGGCGAAGCTCCTCAGGGTGTGAGCCTGTCCCTCCTTTGTAGTATGCAGTATGTAGCCACGCATAGTGGGATGTATCCACTCCATGTGATAAAGATGACTATGACCACTGATGACCATGAAGAATAAGTGCGTTCTAGTATAGTGGAATGTACCCACTACACGTGATAACGAGGACGCTGATGACCATGAAGTATAAGCGTGTTGCAGACCACACATTCTCTTTCTGCCATGGATGAAAACAATCGTGAAGGCGCTCTCGCCCTCGAAAGGCAAAACGGCAACGTCGACAATAAATGTTCCCCTGAGCTTAACGTCATATATGAGGACCCCCGCGTTTGTGTGTCAGGTCTTTGTATGATGATCGAGTGGGCAAAATTTACGGGGATTGGCGGTTTACCAGATTGCCTCCGGAGCTTCGCCCACTCATCATTCACTTCGTGAATACGGCGTGATTTTTTTCCACTCATACTATCTTTTTTCTTCTTTTACCATACTCTTTTCACTCTCACTGCCCCTTCATTCCCCAAGCCCCCGTGAGTGTATTGGTTGAGGGGTCCTCACTTGAGAGACAGTTATCGTTCACTCCACACCCAATTTTCATTTCCATGACCTTCTTCCTTTTAAAAATCACCCCACCCCCGCTTGGTCAGCTTCCGTCATTCTCCCTTCGATCCCGTTCAGATGAGTTTTAATGTCAACGTCGGCATCATCATCGCTTCGCTTCCTTTCATATGAGTTGTGACATCAACGTCGGCGCCAGTTTCAGGAGCCCTCCAACTTCTTCCGAGATCGAGATCGCCGCGGAGCAGCAGCAGCGCAGCGCTCGCAACGTAATGATAACACACACTAAATACAAACCGCACACACTAGCGGAAACGCCGAGTGAATGTACACGGAAACTTGGTGTGCACCCCCCATGCTGCTTCGCATCCCCTCATGATTCGCTTTAGTAGGGGGCGGTGTAAGTTTTCTTTACTTTTTTGTCATAAAGTGGTATACCTCAAATAGACCCACCAAGGGCTTACATTACCATGGGCTTATAGTCGCAGAATATTGAGCATTTCTCAGCACAAAACCAAATGACATTGTGCGAAAGATTTCGGAACTATTCGGAAATACCTTGCCTGTGCAACTTCGCAGCATGCTGCGACATTCGAGAATGACTACATTCGCAAGAATTCTGTGTTTCTGATTTATTTCTGAAGTATGGTTATACATTATACAAGGATAGCACCACTCAGGCTTCTCTGGCGTTGCTACAGCCGTTGTTCTCAGCCTGCCCTCCGAGGTTTTGGCAGGTAGCGCCTGTCCTGTGTGTTGTTTACTGTGTCCTGTTTCCCTCGCGCTAAGGTTCTACATGAGTCTATACCAACTCGTCAAGTAATCTACGTTACTTCAGTTCACCGTATATTATTGCGGTACGGCGAGTGCAGCGCCTAGTGGTGGAGCTCGCTGCTGATAGTGGCACTTATGCCCGCATTACAAATGAAAAATTGTTCAGCTAATGGCGACGCCATTTACCCAAACGGATTAAGAGCACCATGTGACATGTCCACAAATGTACCAATTTCGCCTTTTGTGGCGCCTTCTCTGAGCTAGCGCAACATACTTCCTTTCTGTACGTGAAAAAAAACACACCCAAACGCTTCCACTATCAGGCTCGCTGGGGTTGGTCATATGTGTAAATCTGGCACCTGAATTTACCAGATATAGCACTCATTGTGAAAACTGATGTGAAATTATAGGAACAGTGATACTTAAAGCATGTGACATTCCAAACACACACACGGCACACGGTTTTGTCTTGTGCTGACGGAAACAGCTAACTGACGTTCCGACTTGGGACATCTTTCTTCTACTGACGACAAAATGGCGCCAAGACACTTCTAGGGACGCCACTTTCCCCACTCCTGCTCTTCTCGGTAATATGCCGATAGTCCAGCACGTGCCCGCATTTTAGGCGCCTGAAAGTGTGGTATGAAGCGGACTAAGCACGAAGCTGTATAGAAATAAAAAAAAACATATATGCAGTTGCACTCAACGTGAAAGCTGTAGAAAGTGCTGAGGAGCAAGCGTGCGCTCGCGTTCCAAACGCGCAGCCTCCCTTCCATCGTCCTTACCATTACGTTGCTCCTGCTTACATCCGCTTTTCTTTCCCGCCCCCTTGCGGTATTATACTATGCATAGCTATGCTATACATGGTTTTGCCCACGTGAGGCCATACATGGCTACTCTATGCCTCACCCTTTCTCCTCCTTCTTTCCCTCCTCCTCACCCTCACATCACTCCTCACCACCACTTCCCTATCCTGCCCCCTTATATACTATACTATGCATGACTATGCATGCATGGTTTTCGCCTGCCTGAGGCCAAGCGACATGAGACTTTATACGACAGCACGGGCGCCTAGCGCTCCCTGCACTTAAAACACGTGCTTGGAATGGGGAGTAATGCTGTACGCTTGGTGGCAGCTTGTCAAATAATAAAATACTGTTGTCACTGAAAACCGCTGTTTGGGCTCCTCCACACATGCTAAGTGAAATGTTCTGAACCTGCTTTGTAAACGGGCGTCCTGTTACATAAAAAAATCGGCGATAATTGTACCTTGTCTATTCAGCTGTACTCGTCATAGGCTCTGGACAGTGTGGCGTTGCGTGCACGCAAGCGACATTTTGCTGACTTGGACATAGATTGCCCTAGCACATCTATCTACTGTAATCTCAGTAGATGTGTAGGGAGTCGCACAAACTTTATTACTGAAGATATCACTGAGAAGACTTGAGGGCCTTCGCAATCAAGATCAAAACCACATTGCGAAATAGGTATCGCAGTTTCGCGTTTCTTTGAAGAAGACCAGTATGGTTTGACAATATTGTCACGGGGTGAGTATGACAGCTGAGGCCAATCATTTTCTGAATTAGAATATTACTTGCGAAATGAACCAGTTTTACTTCATAGTCTAACTCACACTTCGTATGGTGAAGAGGCGTTACATAAAACCTTCACATCCTTCTTAATATTCAAGTGAAAAGTGGCAGCAGCAAATTCTAAGTTAGGCTCGGCTGTTAGTTGGAATTGGAAACGCTATAAACATTATGACACAACCAACGCACATTGATTTATCTCCACTATTGTGACTAAATCCTCCAAGCATCGTTCTTGAGCCATTAAGATGCCAACTGAATATTTCGCTTTTATTTGGCCGACGCTACGTATGCTATGCGCAGACGCATACACGCGCTTACCGAGAAGGAAGCATAATTAGGGATACGCAGTGCATTTTGCGGTGGAGCTGTTGGAACCTCTCTGGGTTTGCCATTCCGTCCTACGCAGATTCGCCCATCGGGCGTGGGCCACGGAAATTTGACGAGCCCAACTACTCACATCCGGCCCACTAAAAATGAAGAAGCTGCCTAGGGAAGCACAAGCTCCACGTCCTATATAATACACTAAATGCTGCCGTTATGGAAACAGAGCAAGTGGTTGTCTCGAACTAATAAACCAATAAAAGTAAAAGAAATTGAAACTGCACCGGAGACTGAAGACCAGAATGACCCGATGCAGCTTTCCAATGCTTTGAAGGTTGGGAGCCTAACAACGCTGCAGTCGAAGAGCTGCGCTTGCGTGGAGACTGAACATCGCAGGGCTTTACTTGGCCAATCAAGATGAAGCTTACTCTTTCTACCAGACAAAAAATAATGTGCACAAGACTGGCTGCCGAGTTTGCTAGGCTAAAGAGCAATCCTTGACACGATTACCAATAGGTATCACGAGGCGTTTGGCAAGGTGTCCGAAGATGAATTTACAATTACCGTTCTAAATGTGAGACCACATGGCAAGCATTATGCACACTTGGAAGTTGGAACACGATGGCGGTATAGGCTTCCAAAGCAACATCGAACGGCGCCAATGCTCTTGTCGAAACTGGGGGCTCCATGGCCACAGCACAGCAGTCCCCACTACCCCGCACGCACAGAGCTCTCGGATTGCATTGGTGGTGCGTCACATGTAACTATTGCTGACCAGCAGTGCTCTGGGCCGAATGAGGAGTGCATGCGCGCACGTGTCCTTGCCGCCGCCGCTGGCAAAACCCGGTGGCAAACCGTCTTCGCGGCTAGCGTCTGCCCCCAGTAACGCATAGCTCAGCCGCGGGAACGCCGTGCCCAAACTTGAGCTTGCGTTCCCTATACAAAGTCGGATTTCCTGTATATAACTGAGACATGTGTGCTTTGGTACTACTTAACTGGGCTTTCCCCAGCTCTGCTGGCCTTTCGTGTTTTCGATAGCCAAGCTATGCATACTGTTTTTAAATGCGAAACATTTCTCAGCGAACTTCAGGCACTATAGGCGTTTCTTATCTATCTATCTATCTATCTATCTATCTATCTATCTATCTATCTATCTATCTATCTATCTATCTATCTATCTATCTATCTATCTATCTATCTATCTATCTATCTATCTATCTATCTGTCTATCTATCTATCTATCTATCTATCTATCTATCTATCTATCTATATCTATCTATCTATCTATCATCTATCTATCTATCTATCTATCTATCTATCTATCTGCCTACGTCTGGGCGCTCTCCCGGTCGCCTTCATAGGTTTTAATGTACCAAAATTTACATAGCATATGATGAGTGTATGACGAACACGATTCACTGGTGATGACATGAATACCACAAAAGTACCAGTCGCGTACATTACGAAACACTTTCCCTCAGTCACGTGTGGCAAATACCTGCATACCAGTGTTCATGTTATGCGGGTATGTGTCACAGGTGAGGTCTCTATCAACGCAGTACCGCGAACATAACATTGAGAAGGAAAGAAAGTGATAATAATAGTAATTCTTGGGGTTTTACGTCCCAAAACCACGATATGATTATGAGAAACGTCATAGTGAAGGGCTCCGAAAATTTTGACCATCTGGTATCCCTTAACCTGCACTGACATCGCACAGTACACGGGCACCTAGCCTTTCACTCCATCGAAATGCGACCAGACGGCCGGGATAGAAACCGGCGACCTTCGCGTAAGTAACCGAGCACCGTAACCACTACACCGCAGCGGCTGACGCAAGAAAAGTTAGGGAGCGGAAGTCAGAGCACCCCTGGAAGACGCTGGGGTACCATCCACTCGTCCACATGGTCCACAACGCCGACCACGTGGATTACGCAAAAACGAGCGTCAATGCTTCGTACAATAACTCTGCCGAGAGGACCATGTCGCTCAGAATTACCGGTGACCTCAGCATTTATTTATCAAAACCCAACAACACCAGGTTCTTAGAAGGTACGAAAGACGGTTTTGGATGTGGACAGGGCATCGGAAGACTCCGGTGCCACCTCCAGGACAGAAGGCATCAGAGATCAATTCTTCGTAAAAAGCCATCCGCGGTTTCCACAGCTCTACTATACCTCGCACTTCACTACACTTAGACCATTCGTATCCGCGATCACGAACGGATCCGATAACAAGTCCTGTCCAGCTGCTGGTGCTCACTGATCACGGTAACGATGACCTTATTCAAGAAATGCCAAGAACACCTTCCTCACATGCACACAGGTTCGTGAAACGTACAACGTGCGTTCTGCGTCATAACGGATAAGTATACGCATAAGAACTGTAACGCAACTCTGACAACTGCAACTGTGACTGTAACGTACGTGCAGCGCACCTGCGCGTGCGACTCGGCTGTGTATATATCTAGGGAGACTTTTTTGAATAAAGCTTAGTTGCGAGTAGCGCCTGTCCTGGGCATCTGTGTTCCTTCATTGTCCTATTCCAATTCGCGCTATCCAGTATTCAAGAATATAAGCACTACATATCAGCCTACTGCATTTGGTGGTGGTAGCACCTATGTTGCTTGGCATTGTTAAGTCACTTTAAACAAGTTTTTATATAGTACATGGGCGATTATTCAAAATATGTGTGTGCGTATACCATTTGCACATTTCTCTACCGTGATTCCGTAACGTTTCGCTCAATATCACCTTCCTGCGCATGCTTCGCACAACATCCATCCCAACGGTACGTGGGATCTGCGAATTTTTTTGTAAGTCTTATTGATTTAGCTCGCAAGGTACAGAACTGATCACACATCAACGTCATTTGACATATTTTGTTACCTAGAAATATTACGCCGCACTACGGAATAATTTATATTATTATTTTCTTTTCAGAAGTCACTTTCTTTAGCCTAGGATAGGAAGTAGGAAAGCGTGAATTTCACACAAATCACCTTACAAGCACTGTGTACAGATGGTTCGCCAGCGAAGCTCAAGCGCACAGACCAGGTATTACAGCGAAAGACCTTAAGACCACAAGAAGGCCGTTTTTGCCTCCGTAAGTGGCCGCCGCCGCCGGTGGCTGGAGCCGCTGTTGCGAGAACTAAAAAAAAAACGAAATAAGAATAGCATATCCAGGACGGAACAGGGTTTGAACCTGGGCCCTCTGCATGGGATACGAGCATTCTATCTCAGAGCCAAGCCTGTGCTTGAAACTGCTTTGCAAGAAGACCCTATACAGGCTTCATGTCAGGAAGGAATCACATAAACATGCGTAATGTAGCGTGGTAGAACAGTAAAATAATAACCAGACGTCACACAACGCGAATTTTATAACCAGGCGTCACACAATGCGAATTGCGCAGCGAATGGGTTGTTGAATGCTTCCAACCCATTACAAAGTGCTCACACATAATCGTTCGTCGTCCTCAGCCACAGCATCAACAAAGTGCACCTAATGACTTACAGGCGAGCAGCGGGTACCCCGGTTCTCCGCAGAATGACGAAAAATGGCATAGTGGCTGTTTTCCTACTTCACAAAAAATATGATGATTTATAGCGTAGGGGGTTCCTCGCAAGTGCACTTCTATTGATTGCGAAGTAAGCACACAAGGCCCCCCCGGGATCCATTTCCTCGGGGTCTCTTTCTCTCTCACTCTTGTGTTAACATATGTAATATAGCGTGGTGGGAGAGTGAAATAACGACTGAGAGTCACGCAATGGGAATTTCTTATCTAGTCGGTCGTTTAGAGCTACCAACCCATTACACCGGGCTCAGCCACGATTATTCATCATCAGCCGTTGTATTAACAAAGTGCACATAATGCCTTACAGATATGTAGCTGATACCTCGCCTCTCTGCAGAATGGCAAATATTGACGTAGTGGGTGCTTCCCAACCTCAAACAATTATGATCTGTGGCGTAAGGGGTACCGTGCTAGTGTAATGTATTAGTAGCCCCAAGAGAGTTTATAACGGCTCTAGAAATTGGCGCTCTTCCAGTTTTCGCTGTGACTGTGGTACCCTCTCCGTGCAGGCCTGGCGTTTTTATCACGGGATTAAGTCCAATCGGTAATTAACGTCCATCCCGATTGTGGTTACACGCCTGTCCAGAAATCGTTATTCTGCTGTTTGCCGCCGCGTGTTCCCTTCTTCCTTTTTAGTGAACCACTGGTTTGTAGCGGTGCTTCTCCGATTTCTTTGGCGCATACACGCTAGGAGGCTAGAAGAACACATGACGCAGGGAATATGGTTTCACCAATGAGTATCCAGCTTGTTGGAAAGAGGGGCTCGGCGCATGAATGAGTAAATGAGAACTCACCCAGTAACGAAAAACACGATGTCGTATGGTCATACTTCTTTTACGCTCATCAACATAGTCGACTAATTTGTAGAGAGTCTTTAGACCGTCAATAAATTTCCATATTGAATACCTAGTACGTTTCCTTGACTTTCTAGAACAAAAGTACGAGAAAATGAATATAGCGAAGAATAAAACATAAATGCATAACTCCTAAAAATGCACGAAGTATCGGGCTTGGGTGCTCTTTTATATTCATGAGTGAATGAGTTGACCGAAAACAAAAAACACGCCTCCCCCACTATGAATACGTAAGCTGTCCAATCGCTTCAAAGCAATAGGATGCGACTTACGAACAAGTACGACACCCTGTATCTGATATTTGTATCAATGGATGGATGCAAACTTTGTGAAAATGCTGAGCAAGCTATCGTTTTATATAATTCAGATCTCCGTGGCAATCGTATGATTTTTTATCAAGCGAGCTCCTGTGTAAAGGAAGTTCTTTTGGGAATACACGGAGGAAACCTACAAAGTTTTATGTAAATCAGGAGAAGTAGCAGAAGCAGGCAAAGCAAAATATTGTATTAAAGGCAAAATAATAGGTCAGAAAAATATAATATCTGTCATATGCGTTTACAGCTAAAAGCAAAGCTCCGACGATGCAAAAATGATTTGGAAGGCAGTGTACTTGCTATGGGTGTTTCATCGAATGATTAAAATACTGCGGTACAGTTACCCGGACAAAACTGTAGGGCAGTTGCTGTACCAGCTACTCTACCGCAGTATTTAATTCTCCGAAACCAGCCACGTCACTTTTGCTGACGCTTTATTGAAATCTTTGTGTTGGCGGACTAACAGCGATCTACGTGATGCAATGCCGGTTAAGCAGGGGACAGCGCTATCTGTATAAACTGAACGCTTACGTTAGGAGGGAGCATTGCGCAATGCGAAACAAAGAAAGAAGGAAATAAAATATGCAGGAGGTCACGCACGCACTCCACAACCTTTGCTTGTCATCATTTCTCCAAAGGGGAAGTAGGAGGGAAAGGGCTCCTGATTTGTTTTAAAACCATAATGGAAGCACTAAATTTTGGGCGTGGGCTAGGTTGATTTTGGCACGGGTCAGCTCAATTCCTGAAACGCCCGACCAATATTTTTGAGGTAGACGAAGTGTACCTTAGTAGGCCAAGTCAGTTTTTAGAATGGCGGACGCAGTGTCGAGAATGCCCTAACCCAATTGTGTGCTTGGTCCAAGCCAGTTGTTAGCCCAGCCCAACTATAATTATCAACATTAAAATTCAACCAATGGCATCTTAAGGTCAAATGTCGGGTCAGTCATAACATGCCCCAGACATGCCCAACGCACCCTTATAATCATTGCCATACATGCCCTGCAGTGTCATTACCAATTTGGGCATTGTTTGTTCCGTTGCCATGACTGCGCATTTCCCCACTGACCCTAGCCGGAGCTTCGCGTTCTTTCCTGGCATCTTAATGATGAGTGACATCCTCACTCCTTATTAATATCTATCTATCTATCTATCTATCTATCTATCTATCTATCTATCTATCTATCTATCTATCTATCTATCTATCTATCTATCTATCTATCTATCTATCTATCTATCTATCTATCTATCTATCTATCTATCTATCTATCTATCTATCTATCTATCTATCTATCTATCTATCTACTATCTATCTATCTATCTATGTCTGTCTAATCTATATGCAGGGTGAAGTGCTTTTGTTCTAAACACAAACCGCAAAAAACAGCACAGTGAGAAATAGAACGCTACAACCAAGCCATCCAAATATCTGAAAGAATGTGACGCCTCCATTTAATTTTAGGGCAACAGTTGAGTTGCCTCCAAAAATGTCATAAATGTTGAGACTCACAACTGTTAAGTCAACCGAACGCAACCAAATTCGCATTCTGGGCCGGATACGCTACGATAGCGTAAGTTAATCTGAAAAAAAGCCATAAAAATATTCACATAATACGATTAGCTGTTTGCGACTCCTCTATTCATCATCCTAGATCTATCATACAGTCTGCCAATTCTTGTGTTTCTTACAAATATGTTGCTACGTATACTTCCTTGGATGCAGTAAAGTTATTTTGAATTTAATACTGCGATATCTACTGGGCGAATACAAGAAGATTCGCTTGCTAAGTTAAGTGCGGAAGACTTGAATCGGGATTTTCTATAAACGTGAGACTCAGCAGGCACTTGTTTTGGGGTGTATCAAAGTACCACATTATTACCGTGCATTTTTCGATAAGACAGAACTTCGTACAGAAAGAAAGATCAGGTTTAAGTTTCAGAAAGACCCATAATTTTCTGGCGCTCGACGTTTGTACAAAGCATTTGTTAGAATTTCATCACGTACATTCGACCAAAGATTAGTCCGAACAGGAAAATTGCAAAAGTCAAGATAGAAATTACTACTAGGCATTTTGTAAAAATTTCAAGTACTTAATAGGGTAAACACAGTTTAACAGCGATGAACTGTAAGTGCTACGGCTCTGGTTCACATAAAAATGTTTATATTACTGAAGGTCAGATTAGTAGAAATTAGTCAAGGTCGCATAGCGAACTGGTATAATAAGCCATGAAATGACGCTTCTTTGTATTGTTCCCATGAACTTCAACGCTGTTGGCAATAGTTTTTCACTGCACAGATGAAAAGTTATATAATTGAATTTGAATGAAGTTTACTTACGCAGTTAAATTCAATCATCATGTACACAATCATTTCCTTGCGCGTTTTGAAGCCAGCCATGAATGTGGCATCAACAACTACGCGTACCTCCGGATATACCATCTGGACATCGTATAAGCCTTGAGTAAAAATTTAGCGGCGAAAGATTTGCTTTAGTCCTAGATATATCACCATTCAGCCAAGATATTCATCTCATATTCTGAGAAGGACGCACTGTATTCTAACGAAGTTCTGGCTACGGGCTCATTGACATTTGGCACGAAATGCAAACAACAGAAAATGCGTTAAGATGTGAGAGCAAGTATAAGCGTTTCTTTCGTTATAGGTTCAAACAATAAACTCCAGTAACACAGCTGCATTCCAATAAAAATGTGACGGTGACGCATTTTCGCAAACGTAAGATCTGTGGGACAGCCTGTTTACATATTTATATTACAAGATTTGGTTAGGACTGAAATTAACCAGCATTGCGAAATAGTACATATGATTAAAACGATCCTAGCAAGAATACGGATTCTTAAAAAAAAACTAAGGCTGGACAAGGTCAACATTCTTAAAATCAAACTCCAAGTTGTTTTTCATGGAAAGGAAATTGCATTAAAAAACACGGAAGCTTCCCGTAATTTGCGTGACTTATGTTTTATCATGTTATCAAAGCAAAAGCCTTTAGATTTTCACCAGTAAATGCACGACTTTATCGGAAACTTGAATGTGGATGACGTTACTCAGCAGCACTATCTGGCTAAGCTTTTGTTTTCAAACAACAGGCATTATGCCCTTGCAGTTTTTAATAACGAGTATAGCATACAGCGTTCACACGCGAGTGTGCTTTATGAGGTTGCGCTTCGGTAGCAGATCGTGGTTGAAGTTAGACTCTGCCCTGTCCAGAGTTGAACGCCCGTGCGATATTATTCAAAATTGTGGCAGCGTTACACCGAATTGGAGCAATAGGGGTTAAGATGACGAACGGCTGCATGTAATTATGATCATTTTTTTGCCTAAGTTTTCATATTAACGAAGCGAGACATATGCCTGAGTAAATATTCCTTCATGACAATATCAATGAAAGACGATAACTTCTAAGGGATCGTTTTCTTTGTTAGACACAATAATATTGAGAACTAACAGACAATAATGCCAAGGAAGGTATAGAGGATGTTATCTATTGAAATTAGGATATAAATGTGAAGAAATTAATGTGGACGAAAAGATAACTTCCCGCCGGCAGAGACCGAACCTGCGACCTTCGAATAACGTATCCGATGCTCTATCAGTGAGCTATGGCGGTGGTCATCCTCCCGTTCACTTTATGGGGTGTATATGTGCATTGAAACCTAGGAGTGTTAGTCGGCGCCGATCGCAGCCATGGCGGCGAGTGTGTAACACTCTTTTTTCTGCCTGTTGGCTTCACGTAGCACGTGATCTTTTTACGAGCTTGCAGCTGAGCAATAATCCGTCGCATACTACCTGAAGGCACCAAGTCTGCCGAAACGAGACCCTCGCTATGAATGAAGGAAATATGATGACTTTTAAGGGCTCGTTTTTAAGGGCTGACAATATGAAACACATACAATATGAAATGCCTCTGTACATAAAGGTATGGTAAATTCAGAGAGACGTAGTGGTAGAGATCGCTGAACGAGTTTTATACCGATCTCACAACAAAGCCGATTTTTGGAAAATAAATATGTGGGTAAAGTCTTAGCTTGAAACAAGAATGAATTAAAGGAACCATAGCATAAAACACTTCCCAATTTTATTGTTGCTTATCTGTACTTGCAAATGTACGGGTCAAATGATAATGAAAATGACAAATACTTTATATTTCACTTTCAGAAGGTCTGTAACTATATATTTTACGACAACACTGTTCAAACTGTCATACAGTAAAATGTCACTTATTAGAACGTTCATAGGTTTTACTGGCTGCTGCCACAATCGTCGAACCATTGGTGGAACAAACAATTGAGAACATTTCAAGAACTACAACTGCGTCGATGTGCATCACCTGCTGACTTCTTGGGCCGGCTATTTTGAATATGTGGCCGAATGTGTGCATTACGTGGTTTATATGCCAGCGCAGCCAAAGCACGGAGAAAGGCTATCGTGTGGCGGAAAATTGGTATCAATCCGATTTTTTTCGCATCGCGATCGCTGCGTGGTTTTTCGGTTGCTTAGGCGGCGAAGCGAGTGGGTTTTTTGTGAGTTTTGGCACTTGCGCCCACTTCGACGTTGAGCGTGAATGCTTCTAGAGGGTCGCTCACATCCAGCGAAGCACACTGTCATTGTTTCGCGCAATAAACATTTATTCTTCCTCGTCAAAAGTTTGGTCTGGAATGTCGTAACTCCTTGCAACTTTCAAAACAAAATTTGATGTTGATATTGTAAAAGGCTTGTTTTTTTAAATCCGTACACCGACACTTGGTAATAATGTCTCTTCAAGCTGTGTCCTAAACCTGTCTATTAAGGTGATAACACAGTTATGTCGAAAGGTCTGCACGAAACCCGATTTGTGACAGATTTTTTTTTAAATTTAGATCGTAGCAGCCAGATATACGCGGTCTACTTATTATTTCATATACTTTCGGTCAATTATTATCAACCGAACTGCCCCACAGCAGTTTTATAACTGCAGAAAAACTAGCTTCTATAGCGTTTTAAGCCGTGAGGCAATCGAGTGATTGCAGTCTCGTTTTTCTGTAGACACTTTTCCAATGCAGACACTTTGAGTACAGATAGTACTGTACAGTACTGTACAGTTTTGTTTTTCAGTTCGCCCTGAACCTAAGATATTAGCGGGTAGTCATTGGGAACGTGGTGAAATGTACTCAATAATAATAAATTGATGTTTTGTGCACGCGTTAATCGCATTTGTACTTGTGAAAGCTTGCGTTATGCTACGTCCGGAATAGAAGAGGAATGTCAGAGAAACACGTGTGCTCTCGCTTCTCAAGGCAATCGCACATATTCAATTTAGTCATTTGTAATTGCATTTTCGGAATGTTCCTAGGTAATATGAAAGTAAAGAAATTATAGACAACTGTCTCTAAAGTAACCTATGGAAGTCTTGTTGGAGAGCGCCTTCGAGATTATACATTCAATTACCTATTGAGCATTCATAACTTCTTGCTATGCATCGACTTCGGCGTTAAGCAATGATTCATATATAAGAAAACGGAGCAACTGATGAAAGCTAACGAATAACTTCAACGATTGTCATTTAACACAATGTGAAAGCGACCTAAAATGGGCGCCCTCATTTTTGTGATCTTTTCTCTAGCACCAGTAGTAGTCATTCAAAAACCCATTTATTTGTTTAGAGGGTGAGTGCTAACCCACGCAAGTTATTACCTTTTTTATTATAGGGTAAGGGAAGGCGGTATGCTTCTTGGGCTATTCGGATCCCAATTTCAAAGCACTCATAGAGAGATCAGGCCGTCTTCTGCGAGATATATGCATAAGGTGACGTCATCAACAGAGAAGAACATCCCGTTGAAATATGGACGCGCCGAAAACAGTCAAACATATAATGTGAAAAAATATTGCAACGAAGGTAAAGCTACCCATGTTGCCTCTTTTCCACCTTTGCAACAAGCATTTATTTTATAGCGTGATATATTGTTCAAAATATTTTCAGTGTCATCGCGGCGAGATAGTCTTGCTCCCTTAGTCAAGCGGGCCATCAGAGCTGCGTAGAAAAGTCTGCCCGTTTCCTACGACAGGAAGAGCAGACGAGGGTTCAAGCATGAAGTGATTTTAGCTCGCGTTGTAGGCGACCTTCTAGAGACCTTGAACCAAAAGCCAGAGCGATTTTATGGCCACTCAATCGAGAACGTCCGGGCACCATTGCGAGAGAAAACAGTCAAAAGTTTAAAAAAATGCGGCCTCTGGCACTGAACCTTTTAAACAGGACCACATTACTTACGCTAGTTACTGACTTAACAACTTCTATAAATATTGCTTCCGAGCTCCTCTTAATGTTTGTTCACTGATGTTGTAACTTCTAGTACGCTGAAGTTATATTGGTCATTTCCATGGCGACGTCCCAAAAGCAGATAGTATTTAGATACTAGACACCAGACACTTGAATGTCATTTTGTTTGTTGTAGAGAGAGATAGAGTAGTGTGTGCTCTCTTCAACGCCAGCGGTGTGTGAGGTTCGCAGCACGGGCTTTGTGCTGCCTTCGATGAATGGCGCCGCTTTGCGTGACCACACCGCGTGGATTAACGTGGCGTGGGTGGCGTTTGGCCGAGACGAAACTTGCGACGAGGTTTCAATCAGGTCCATGCCTCTGTAGTTACCTTTCAGGCCCGCATCGCCTCCTGGCCGCATGCGCAAGCAATACCCCTAGATTTGTCCCACACAGTGAAAAAAAAAAAGAATGGCGTCCGAGTGGAGAAGGGCACAATATGTTGTGGCATGATGTTGGTGTGGTGTGACCTTGCAGACATGCACTGTACCCGTTTTAAAATTGTGGCTGGTATCATCTCGAACCAATCTGCCTTGCCGGTAGCCACTTTATGCTTGCATCCACTATCGATTCGGGGAGAGCCAGCCATTTTTTTTTATTTCTAGCACAAATTGTGCGAACATCTATCAAAATTCTGTACTTTTGCCGTCCAAATTAGCACCCCTTTTCAATGAACATTTATTACACTTTTAATTTTCACATGACTGTGAATATTATGATTTTTTTTTCGTAGAACGTGCAGCATCCGTCTGTGAAAGCACGAGATTATATCTGAAGCGTCGAATGAATGGTCATGCCTACTAGGGTGGTTTTACGAAGACGCAGGCGCTTTTACATTGTAATGCACAAGGCACGAGATAACGGTTCATAGCCCCAAAGATGGATTGGCAGAGACGAAGGCGCTTGCACCACCTTACGCGCAAGGCTTAGATGGAATGCCTCAAGCCCACTTCGCCAGACTGTCCAAACGCAGGTAGACGTTTTTACCATGTAACGCGCAAGTGCAAGTGCCCTTCGAGCGAAACCGTGAGGTATATGTGGCATGCCGCGGTGGCAACGAGCGCCGGAAAGGGAGGACATCTTGAGTTGAAGAGGAAGGTATGTGCTAAGAAAACACCGGAGGAGCTCGCGGCGAAACGGCGAAAGAGGCGGAGAGTCGCAGAAGAGGAGGAATCGCTGAAATACAGGCATACTACAGAACATCGATCCGCATGGGAGGCGGCGATAATATCGAGGCACCCAAGGGAAGGAATCATGCTAGCACACGTTCAGTCTCCCCTCTACGCAGGTCCACAGCAAGGACGCGCTGGTTCAATCTCCTGTCGTATTTGGTACGTTACTGCCTGCTCCTTGAATGTGCCGTTTGGTCTGGTGCATGAGCGCCGACCTTACAAAGCAGCAAGGAAAGCAAGGAAATCGACGCACTCGGTGATATCTACATTAGCAAGTCGTCCATGTTGTTGTCACCTAGAGTTAGTTTACATGTGCAGGCACTGACAATTCGTTACGGTGCGATTATCAATTGTTATGACGCTGTTTACAAGTGTGAATCCCCCGCGCATGTCTCTCTTTGCCATCACATCATTTGTGCTGACTGTTGTGTTTATGGTACTTATTTGAAGTGGTCAAGTCGGGAAAAAAATTAAGCATTTTGTGCTAGTGGCGCTGTGTGTGTGCCTTCATTGTGCCTTCTTTTGCCCCTGCGTCGAGTTCACACAAAAAACCAGTCGCTTCTGATGCTCTACGAAACAGTCCACTTTACGGCTCTCGTTACCTACATTTTTCTTGCACCAACAGGCCCCTTTCTACATGTTCCTTTAGACCGCGACCGTACTGTGACCCTCATCACCAGCACAGTCAGGTCATTTCTTAAACATTCTATGTGCAACATGCAAGGGCAGAGTACCCATACGTTTGTGTCTAACAAGCATTTACACGGGAAAAAAGGATATTAATTGTTGTTTTTACCTGTAGCACAGTAACTATGCCATAAAGTGAAATGTATTAAAAGTGGACGAAAAATCACCCTTTCCGTCACCATGAACCCACTACATTCGAATACTTTCCTGCAAGTTGTGGGCTCGAAGCCCACCGATAGAAAGGGTGATTTTCGTGCGCCTAATTCACTTCAATTTATGTTATAAATCCACGCTGCAGTTAAAGACAAATAATGTCCCGTATGCCTTGCCTATGCCTTGCCAACTGAGCGTTAGTCTATAGCCTAACGCTCAGTTGGACTCATATGTTTGTGTTTGACAAAGAAACGAGCGCTTCAAAAGCAAAGTGCAACGTCGCTATTTTTTTAGGTACATAAAACTGTTGGTCCGAAAAGAAGCGCCAAGGAACCTTCTTCTTCTGTATGGCGGTTCACTGACAGTCGTAACCTCACTTCACTTTATACTTTAAAGATCTGCGGCATGCCACTGCGAGGCCACAAAAACAATTTTCGAACATCGTATGCATATAAAAAGATCAATTATACCCCTTACTTTTGGCTTGTCGAGATGCAATAGAACAAATACGCTTCCATGGTGTATATGCTACCTCGGGAGCAAAAAAAAAACAACAGCAGAAATTTTGAATCTGAATGGGAATGGGGCCGTTGGATGTTTGATGAGCACCGAGAGTGGAAGGTGTGTCGTCTCATTTTGTGTTTTTGACGCAATACTGAACACCGTACTTTTGGAGTTGTTGAGGACACGTCCCTAAAAGTCTCATAGGTGCGCATTATTTTTAATATAGTAAGTAACTATGCATTTTACGAGTGCACATTTGGTTAGTTTGTGTTTTTGTGCACACCTTTTATTTTACTTTTGCTCACATAAGCGCAACAGTTCAAATACATATTCGCTACTTACTTCCCGCGCGCTCAGATGTTACGTTGCTTGGCTGTAAACGCTCCCCTGCAGAAGAAAAATAAATACAATCAGAGGTATTTCGACAGGCGTCACATGTCCCTTGTCTAGTCAGGCAGGGGACAACGTAGTTTGTGCGTCTATTAGCGAGTTTTTTTTTAGTTTTCGAACTATTCTATGGTTTACAACCTGCCACATGCGGTCATAAAAGAGCGTATGTTTCTCTACAGTTGTATTTGCAACAGTACTGCAGAAGGTTGTTTTCTGCAATCGCGACAGCATCGATTTTTGGACAAGTAAGTTTTGCATAGCAGAATACTTAAGCGCACGCAAACAAGGACAATATAAGGTTGATTTTTCTTTTTGTGGTGGGGCGGGGGGGGGGGGGGTGAGCGTCCCAAAACGACGATATGATTATGAGGGACGCCTTAGTGGAGGGCTCCAAAAATTTCGAACACATGCGCTTCTTTACCATGCACCTAATCCTAAGTGCACGGGCCTCAAGCATTTTCGCCTCTGTCGGACATAGTAAGGTGATGACAACACAAGCGCTTACTTCCAACTAATCATTTATTCACAAAACTTCATGACATGAAGAATTTTTCATGACGTGACAAGACAGCAATGCCGACATCAGGTGAACATGCTCAGAAACTGTAATTCTTGAGATGGTAAAAAAAGTAACAGTTTCACCGCAAGGGTGGAGCAATGAATGCGATAGCAACAAATTGTAGTGTTACATGAAGTGAGGCTGGCAGCTAACTGTTTTGTACCCGATCTCGCGTAACTACAAAAAATTGGGGGCCCTTAAGCTTCGCCTTTAAGAGTTGAACGCAATAGCGAAATCCGGCCCCTAGTGCGGACTTCAACCACTAAGTGCATACTTATTAATGTTTATTGTTACACACACACACACACACACACACACAGACAAGTACAGGTTTTTGATCGAAAGCAAGAGTCGCATGGCCTCGAAGATACACGCCACGCGCTCGCCTTCTCGGAGGTCATGAAGAGTCTCACAATGCCTCACAGATGACAGCACATCATCTAGCGTTTACTGTTTGCTTGTTGATATGTTTTCCGCTAGATGGACATAGTTGTCCATTTTTAGAGCTGTTTGAAAGTTCGTGTGTGTTTTTAGCGGCGATGGCTGCACTATGCCGGCCTTTTTCGACGTAGTTTGATGGCCTCCCAAATGCGCCTACAAATCGCCGAATGGGCTCGTTTTGGTCGTGACACCTGTCGAACAAAATGCGTTTCGGAGACTCCTTCCACTACATGGCATGTATGTAGTGTTTTTTTCCGAAGCAGCTGCAAGTGACATCGTAGCTTTGTGGTAGGGCACCTGCTTGCCACGCGGACGGCTCGGGTTCGATCCTCATTGGGACCGAAATTTTTATTCTTTATTTTATTTGCTTCTTTCTCCATTTTTCGCTCACGGTCGATTTTTTCGCTCACAACCAACGGTGCCGACACCGACGGCGGAATTTCTGCGACACGAGCTCTCTAACGCTATCGCGTTAAAAAACGCTGGTGTAAGAGAATATGGCCCGCTCGAGGGAGAGATGCTCTCCGCATAGTCACTTCGCATTGAAAAGAGCAGCACGTAGAAGGGTATACGAGCCGCCCGTTGCGATAGCTTTAGAGATAGTGCGCGCGCCAGTGATCGCGACCACGGCCTTAGATTCAAAGTTCAAAGTGGCTGCTCGCGCGGCAACCCCGCGCCGGCCCCACATCGTGTCTTTTCATGGTCGTTAAATACGGACGGGGCGTTTCCTGTCTGCTTCGACGGCAGGCCCTCCCGAGCGGGGTGAGGTTATCGCATGCACCCTCTGATCGATGGAAATGGGCCGGCTCGTTTGATCTTTCCTTCGGCCACGTTCGTCGCCCCAGCTCGCGCTCTTTTACCCGCGGTAGAACATACAATGCGCGGCAGAACCTTATCAATTAGGACTTCATACCGGAAGAACATGCTGGCGATGGTGACGGTAATGGCGACGGCAAAAACCCGTCGAGACTGTCCATATAATTGCTATTGCAATAATGATAGAATATGCGCTGACTCATGACGGAGCCGCCTATGTAATCAATTCCACTTCTATTACCTCCCTGCCATATTGGCTCTTATTTCTCGCTACCACATTGTACAAATTATACAGCGGTTTACAAGGCTTTTCGTTCTTTAACTCGCACTCGTGACAACGTACAGCAAGACCGTCGTCCCGATAGTTCCCCACCTTTCCCTTGTGTTCCATGAGTGTTTGGTTCAGACACCCATCAGGCTGGCCGATGTAGCTAAAGTTTTTCCACACAAGAGGAATGTGGAAAACTATCGGGACGGCAATCTTCTGTAGATTGCATGAGGCGTGAAAGAACGGAAGCCCTGTAAACGTTGTATGATTTGTGCAAGGTGGTAGCGACAACTAAGGAACCAAGATGCAGGGAGATAATAGAAGCTAATTTTTAAAAAGGCGGC
>NC_051183.1:3869896-3887063 GCF_013339695.2 Rhipicephalus sanguineus
AACGCGTTGCGGCGCATTCGTACTGACGCACGTAACGTACGGCGTTACACACGTGAGTCAAAGAGCTGCTTCGCATCTAATTTAGTCACCCCAGCTGCCGCTCTTCAAGTGGATAAACAGGTGCGCAAAATGGAGTTCACTATGCAGCTATGCCATTGACGGCGGAAAACTGTGAAGGCGCTCTTCGCTCTCTGCACTGAAACTCCATTACCCCCAAATTTATGTTGAACTTGTTCATGTGTACTCCACAAAGACATGGTGGAAGTCAGACTGCAGAAACTACCATTGCATATGTTGTGTGACATCAGCTGCTGCTGTAATAAGAAAACAAAATAAGACAGCGTGCAGTTTTGAAGAACGAACAGCAATTCTGTCTTTCAGTAGTTTGAGCTAGCACGTGCCTGCACGTCTAAAACGTCTTGTGAAAAACCTCCGAAGCATCTGCCATCAGATGCTTCGAAAGCTATATATGATTCATGGCAAATAAGAACTTTCCAACATATTCCAAGTGTCACGCACGGCAAAGGTTACAGATTCTCTTATATCCATCCTCAACCTATAATATAGCGTGTAAGTTTCTAAAAGATAAACTTTTATGTACTCTTCAAAATCGCTCGCGAGATACAGATGTTATATTTGATGTTCTCTGTAAATGTCCAGACCACTGTTCTGAGATAATGAGTATATAAGCTGATCCTTCTGATTTGAAGGGGAATGTTTACTCATTTCGCGCTCATTGCATTTCACTTCACTTTAATATACGGATGTTCTAGATGCGAATATGCCAAGCGTTTACAATTTTTGCCAAGAAGTCATGGAAAAAATGTTGCCTTGGTTTTTGTGCTATGTTTTCTCCATGGGCGGTAAGAAAGTTTTTACTGTATAAGAATTACATATGCTACATAAGACTGCTCTTTATTTGTGCTGATTTATGCATAAACAGCATGGTTATCCGCAAATGCCGACACTTCAATCGCATATAGGGGTGAACTCGCCTGCCCCGATGGGTATATTTACACATTTTCTTGCATATTGTCACGTCCACTTCTTCTTTTATTTTGATGTATTCGGGTTGGACCAGCAAGGACGGTTTTCAACGCTCGACGCTGTCCGCGAAGCAGTGTTCGAGAAGCTTCGCGATTGTAGTAGATTGTTTTGTTAAGATTGCGCGCAGGACGCGAATAATCTAGACTATTCGCGTCCTGCGAGCAATCTCGCAGTGGACGTGGCAATATTTTTTCGGATTTGCGCACTTGGATTGCAATAATTTCCTCGAAATGCTTGCCATACTGGTAAAAGATTGTTTTTATGAGTGCACATTAGAAATTCCTCAAAGTCGTATTCTGAATCGGAAGCAGGTCACGATTTGCGTATTTTTCCCATTATTACAGGCGTGCCATGTGCGGCATATAACTATGGCAGCGCAAACAAGATCTGCAGCAGAGGACGTTACACGGTAAGCGACGTGCGTTTCCTAAGGTTAAGCTCTGAAATATGCCGTGAATGTCAATGAGGCTTTGAATATGTCACACACACACACACACACACGTCTATCTATCTATCTATCTATCTATCTATCTATCTATCTATCTATCTATCTATCTATCTATCTATCTATCTATCTATCTATCTATCTATCTATCTATCTATCTATCTATCTATCTATCTATCTATCTATCTATCTATCTATCTATCTATCTATCATCTATCTATCTATCTATCTATAAAAACATAATTCACATGTAAATGCAAGGCGAAGACTAAAACCTTAATTTCGGCACCTCTAAGATAGAGAATTTCAGATGCTGGCGAAGAAGGAGGTTTCTAACGTGAAAGGTTACTTATGATGGATCGGCCTCAGCAACTGACGATATTTCTAGGCCGCACTGAATAACCTTAACATATTCTTGAAATATCTAGAGGACAAGTTAACAAGGTTAAAAAGCTGGTAATAATAAAGTACTGGTTATGTAGGTATTGTCTGTGTATATATTCATTTATTTACGTATTTAATTATAGGTGTCTATGGGAGTAAGGATCAGTTTAATGTTCGTATATAAAAAGATGTGCAGTGATGCAGTAAGCGTGAAAGTGAATAAATATGCAGGAATCCGTACACGATACATTTACAGCTACACGCGAAAATACTAGTGAAGTATAAACATGAAGGCAAAAGCGCGTTTCGTGGTGGAGCGCCGTAGGTTAGAAATTGGGGGCTAAAATCTATTTTATTTGCTGAAGGAGATCAGTGCGAGTAAGAAAGTGCGTTTTGCTTGAGAATATTTCTGTGCGCGGAATTCTGCGCGTAACATGTGTGGATTTCTGAGGGAAGTCAGCGTTACTCTATTCGGGCAATGCTATGATTGGCATTATTGTACAAGCGGCGAGATTTAACAGTTTTATAGGAGTATACAGGGCTACATACATTCAATTTTAGTTTCTACTGCAAGCGCAGCAGTGAGCGTAGGCAGCATTTTGATCCCCTCCTCTATAAATAGCTAATTCAACGACATAGTAAACATGCGTCATGATCTGTCAAACTATATCACATACGTTCGAAAAGAACGCATTGGCTACGATTCAGTCATAAAAGAACAAAGAGGGCCCCATATGCGTTAGGCTAAAGCGACTCGAAGGCGAACGCCATCATTGTGATCATCATCGGAGCATAGGAACTGACGTAACTTTTTGAACCGCAAGCCATGTATCAAAATCCAGCGTCTTTGCTTATGCTGTGAATAATGATGATGATGGGAATGATGCAGAATTTTTGCTAAGTTGTTTGTAAACAGGTCGCAGTTTGCGACGACCCACTCGTTACGCAATTCACACGGTGTGTCGCCCGGTGCGATTGTACGATTCTGTCATGCAATATTACATCAGCTAACGTGACTCGTTGCACAAAATGTATAGGATCTTTCTCCAAAGCAGTTTCGAGCACTGGCCTGGCTGTGAGGTAAAATACTTCACTGCCACGTGCAATCGAGGTTCAATTCTGGTTCGCACGCTAATTGCTATGATATGATTCTTGGTAACGTCACATGAGCTTTTGTACCACACGCCATGTTTTTCCGGGTCATTGTCTAATGATGCACTTAAGGCTTCCGTCCTAATAAAGAAAACAATCTTCTAGCATGCACCACTGACACAGCTGTAAGGGCTGCTTGAACGTCACGTGCGTGCAGAAGAGAGTGCAGGGCACAATGATGTAGTACTGGCAGTTAGGCACTTGTGTTCGTGTGGTTAAAAAGTCTTTTCGTCTTCTCCGATGAGTCGTTTTCTTAAACAAGGGCAGTATAATACAGAAACGGCTGTATAAAAACGCCAGGTCTGCGCGGAGTGCGCAGCACAGTAAAAGCGAAAGCCTGAAGAGAGGCCTTTCTAGAGCCCGCTCTAAACTCTCTTGGATAAGATAATGCAAGTACCCATGCATCGTGTCATCATCATCAGCCTGACTACGCCCGCTGCATTGCAAAGGCCTATCCCATGTTCCGCCAATCAACCCGGTGCTGTGCTTGCTGCTGCCACTTTATGCCCGCAAACTTCTTTATTTCATCTGCCCACCTAACTTTCTGTCTCCCCCTCGCGCGTTTGCCTTCACTGGGAATGTACTCATTTACATTTAATGACCAGCGGTTATCTCACCTACGCGCTACATGGCCTGCTCATGCCCATTTCCTCCTTTTGATTTCGACAAAGATGTCTTCGACACATCTTTGTTCTCTGACCCACTCTACTCTCTTCTTATCCTTTAAGGTTACACCAATCATTTTCATTTTCATTGCTCGCTGCGTCATCTTCACTTAAAGTTGAACCTTCTTTGTAATCCTAGAGGTTACTACTCCGCAGGTGAGTATCGGTAAAACGCAGCTCTTATATACCTTTGTCTTGAGTGACAGTGATAAACTACCATTAATGATTTTAGAATGCTTGCCCAATGTGCTCCATTCCATCCTTATTCTTCTAGCTACTTCAATGTCATCGTCATGCAGCGATGGCGCAGAGGTAGAGCATCAGCCTCGCATACAAAAGGTCCGTGATTCGAATTCCGCTGCAGGACCCCCACCGGATAAAAAAAAACGCGTGATGATGTAATTGGATAAAAGAGGCCTGGGGTGCGGCCTCACCGGTGACCACAGCCGGTAATGCACTCGCTCACCAGAGGATCGGCTACCCTGGTGCACCTACCTCCCGCACGAACACACCAATTAACCCTCAGTTCCCAGCGGCTGCGAAGCAACTAACCATGGCTGGTGTATTCTCTACACCACAAATCATAGTTTTTGTGAAGTAGGACAGCACCCACTATGCAATTATTCTTTTTTCTACGAATAAGTGAGGTACCCGCTACAAATCTGTGAGGCATTATGTGAACATTGTTGGTGCTGCATGTGGCTGGTGATGATGAAGAATTATGGTTTAGCGCTTTTGTAGTGGGCGGGAAGCTTCAAACCACACACTCGTTGCGCAACTAGTATTGTGTGACGCCTGCTTGTTGTTATCTTACTCGTCTTACACGCTATATATTACACATGTTAACGTGACTTCTTGCCCGACATGACGCCTGCATAGGTTCTTTTTTCAAAGGAGTTTCAAGCACCAGCGTTGCTCTTTGGTAGAATACTCGACTACCACGCGGAGGGCCCGGGCTAAAATCCCATGCGTTCCTAGATATTTTTATTTACTTCCTTTTTTCTTCTTTCGCGCGGTGATGGTTACAAACACCGGCGGCGGCGGCGGACAACTTCCCCACTGCCGTTGTGATCTGATGAGAGCTTTCACTGTAAAAACACGCCCGTGCGTCTGAAACTTCTGTAACAGCTACTGGGCGTCTTATGGTTCCATGGTGCGATCGTGCTTGCTCTCAGTCTACCGTGGCATGCTTGTGGGGAAGGATTTTTGGCCAATGAAGACTACACAAATGGCCGTCATAGTAGCGGAACCGCACTCCCCTGGCGCGTCCTATGACGCTTCAATCAGCTACACACGTAGTGTGTCGTAGCTCCTGCATAAACAAACCCTATGGCCAAGGTATACTGAACTAACAGGAGCAGTTGGGCGAGTTGGTGCAACTTCATATTTGAAGAAAACGTGAAAAAACCACAACACAGAGAAACAAAGAGAACAGGATAACGCACTAATGACAACTCAAGTTTAATCGAAAGCGTAGGCAGATATATACACAAAATACAAAAATAACAAGAATAAAAAATCACACACCCACAGAATGTGCTTGATGATGATAATGAAATAAACTTTTAATTTGCCGAAACAGTGTTCTCGAGCTCGTAAGCTCGGCGTCACCCTAGGTGGGAGGGTCCCTCAGTCCAGGAATCCTCTGGCCCCGATCGCCTCCCGGGCCCAGGCAACGAGTCCTCGTAGGTCGTCTAAGTCCGGTGCCGATGTCTTGGCCTCACACGTCCTGGCGAGGAGGTTCATACGTACCGTCATTGCGGGCTTGCTATGGGCATCTTGGTGGCGGTACGGGAAGACTGAAAAAGCAACACGTACACGCACGGTATCCTGCTACATAGTATCCACCTGATGCTTCATGCATACGACTGCCCGATATGCGCAGAATGAGCATGCAAATGACAAAAAAAAAAACGCCAAGCAGGTTTAGGCCATCAGATTTAGTGACATCTAGGTATAGCACATCGCGTCTAGATAGTGCCACCGAAGAACTGCTGATGCACAAAACACACGCTTTCGTAAAATGGGCGGCTTCAACAATTTCTCGAGGACTCTGATCTCAGTTTGGGAACAAAATGCACGTTTCCTTAAACAAAGGCTGACACCCTCGGGCCAGACAATGAGCCGATAAGTGCGATAGCATGTCAGTCCTCAAAGACATTTCATGCTCACGCAGACGTATGTTAACGCAACGCACAGCCTAACCGATGTACGAGCGTTTGTAAATTGTCGGTGTCTTATACACCATCGCGATGCCGCAGGACACATACGCAGTAATATGTTGTTATTATCACAGCACCGCTGGATCGACCGCATGCGCGAGCATTCGAACAAGTTTCAAGAACAAGCTGCAGATTGTCAAATATCTCTTCATTGTAGCAATTGCGGTTGCCAGATATCTTTTCAAGATACGACTTTGCGGTCAAAATACCATGACGAATGCGTGCGTCTCATTTCGAAGCGGCGAGGCACGTGTAAACCTCCCCTCCATTTCCCTCCTTCGAAGGATATGGAATTCATGTCCCACTGATCGCTTTATTTCCTCTGCGCAGGCTGATTTTTCCATTTTCTTTTGTTTCATTGCGAAAGTGGGGAAGTATATATACATGCTCACTGAAGGAAAAAACACATTTTTCTTAGTAAGCGCCGTGGTCTCGTGTCATTTCTTGTCCCGCCTTTTGAGCGCTATTTTTCCATTCGTAATCATCAACCAAGCAACCCAAATGCGTACCCTGTTATTCTGCGCTTCTTCTACGCCCCGTGCATAATTCGCCCTCTGCAGTGTACCATTAAGAGCTTTATTACGTGCCGACTCCCAGTTCGATTGAAAAAAAAAATCACAGGGTCCCTTGTGCATTCATCTAAGACGACTCGAAGGCGAAAGCCATGTTCTCTTTCTTCTCAGTCGATGTATTAGGGAGCCTACATGAACGGTACGTCGTGTAGGCTCCCTAGATGTATTTATTCTGCCCCACGACCCTAAGAAAGTTTTGTGCTCCTAGCGTGGTTTCGCGCTGCCTCCAGGATTTGAGGCACCTGACCTGCTTTTGCACTGCCTCCATGATCGGCCAACCTATGACCAAGCTACGATGTCATGTGATGACGGTGTAAGCTTATGCCACAGGAGCGCAGCAAACGAGACGGCTGAACCAGAATTGTCGCCAGCAGGGAACACGAGCCGTGTCTTCTTGTGCCACTGCGAAGCGCCGTCTTTAATTTCTTCTCTTGAGATCGGGTGCTCTCCGGTTTTTTTCTCGCCGCCCAAAAGAGGGTGCTACAACTGCATTATGTGGCGTTACGTTACATGACGTCACGCCAGAATAGGTGACGTCACGATGACTGCAAGAATTTTTGCGATCTGTGACGTCATATGGTGACGACATCACGTGATGGTGATTTTTTGTGCCACTCGTCCCCGATGCCGCACGACGCGGGACGCCGACGGTCAAATTTCGTGTTAAGAAAAGAATATAAGGCTTTCGCTTTAAAAAAAGCAACACGTATGATGAACTTCTTTCTCTGTGAACGTGGAGCTCAAGCAAGAAGAAAGTTGTGACTTGAGAACAACAGTTTTGCAGCTGCAAAATGACTTTTCTCGACTGCTGTCCGCATGTTTTGGTGTGTTGACGGAAGCTACTTTTAACAATAAGAACAGTTGACGTCAATACAGAGCTGTCATTTTTTTGCCGGGGTTGGAAATATACCGCTTCATGTCACGACGACAGAAATTCTGACGTTCCGACAGATGTTTTCTCGGTAGCAAAGTTGCGTTATAAATTTCTGAGCGTCACCTCGTAAAAGTTTCTCGCGCGGTGGTCAAAGGCGCGCTTTGTGAGGGGTGTAATTCGCAGTGATGCCGGCACTTCGACGTATCTGAGGACTCCAACTATTGCCTTAACGAACGATACAATAGCCCATATTGGAGTCCGGAAAAAAACAGCTTTATATAAAATTAATCGTATGGAGAACGGACCTGCGCTATTATTTTGTTTACCTGTATGTGAAAAAAAAACATTTTGAAGAATTCTCGAATACCAACGTAGTTAAGACTCCTTTGTACAGTCAAAAAAGGGACATTAAAGCCATTCTCCTACATTCCGTCGTGTATACGATAGGATCAACTCTTCAGCACTGAAGCGTTAGAACACCTGACTAAGAATTCAGGATTCAGGCATTAACAACTAGCCCAAACAGACACATGGCTAAATTATATGAGGCAGTTTTCTGTCTTTGACGAATGATCAAATCGAGTGTTCACTGTTGAAGTGCTACAGGCATGCTCTGTTTAAAACCAGCTGGCCGTTTTGCCCACCAGTACCTTTCTGCTAAATATAATTATATAGCTTAGAGGACTTGCACGCACTGCTATACAGGAATATTGCTTAATTTTCCAGAGACATCACACGTTTTTAGTGAGCTCACAAGAATTACTGAGCCCTTGAATAACGTAGCCATCATCATAACCATCATTCTCACCCTGTTATGACGTTCACTGCAGGACGGAGCCTCTTCTCGTGGTCTCCAATTTGTTACATTTTCTGCATGCTGATTCTATTTTACCCTGTACACTTAATTAATTCACACCATCGAACTCGCTGCTACACCAGCTGCGTTTCCTATCATTTGGTATACATTCCGTTGATCTAACTGACCGCGAGTTGTCTATCGCAGACATTAACTGGTCGGCTTGTGTCCATTCTTTCACTAATTGACAACTAAAATATCGACTACAACCTTTTGTACTCTGACCGATTCAGCTGTCGTCTTCCGATCTCTTATTCATGCGCCCATCACGAGAGGCCCACTTATATTTGTTGCTGCAGTGCGAGTGTTGTTATGAGTGATACCAGAAGCAATGTCGTGCTTTCCAAAAGGGAACTCACACATCAATGGTAATCCCGGGACATAGTATGCAATAAACGTTTTTATGAATACAAATGAGCGCTTAAAGCCGGAGAAAATCACGAGTATGAACGCTGCACTATTTTGCTCTCTATATTCAAATAGGGTGCTTTAGGCGGGTACAGTCGAATCAGTATATTTGACTAATTATCGGAATATTTTACGATAAAGTAAAAACGATGGCCTTAATTTGCTGCCAGAAAAAAAGCCGGGACTCAAGTAACGTAGAGTACTGGACGAGTTGGTATAGATTCATGTCGAGGCGTAGCGCGAGGAAAAACAGGACACAGTAAAGAACACACAAGACAGGCGCTAAAAAAGTTTCATCATTCATCTTTCTCTTTGTTTTCATAGCATCTTCCTGAGCCTGCATATATCTAATCTCGTCACTTACCCATGGAGATATTTGTATTTGATTACCCGGTGTATTTCCTGACCCTGTATTCATACCGCCTAATCATTGTGCACGAAGGACTGTGCCATCCACTCGTGTTAATAGGAACAAAACGGCTATTATGACGAAGTAGCGGCTGGCGTGCAGCAGCGCTTGTTCATCAGAAGCGGGAGGAACTTTTCAATAAGGAACAAAACTTGGGTTTTCTAGCCCGAGAACGCTATTCCTAAACAGTTGCTTGCGTGCCCCGCAAGATCCAGTACAACGATGACTTACACATGATGGTCGCTTCCTTTGACGTTTCAGAAATGAACGCTACGTCCATTCTTGCATCAATATTTTACGGTCATAAGTTTTTTTTTGTCGCATGCTGTCGTCACAAACTCTTCTTCTTTTTCATTTTTGTAAATCCCCTTTTCTCTTCCCACGCACAGGGTAGCAAGCCGCAGGCTTCCTCTGGTTAACTTGCCTGTTTTTCATTTCTCTCTCTCGCTCTCATTCTTTTACCATCATTTTCTGAATTTACGATCATATGCAGCATTTATCGCAAAATAAATAAAGGCGAAATTGGCACTGCCTCAGTTTCGCGGTGAATTACTTGCACCTATATGTGAGTGTCGCATTACGGTTTTCATAGTATGTTTTTTTTCCTAATCTGTGTTGTGAAGAAAGTTGACCTGCGAAGCTCAGGCAACGCCTCATCCGATAGAGTGTAAATGTCGTGTATATTTTAATTGTAGAGTTGAATGCTGGGCTAGTTGGTATTTCTGTCATTAGGTTCATCCTAACTGCGCCTAGGTTCGTCTTCTTTTCTGGTGTCCCACTCCGTCGCGCTATTTAAGATGCATCCAATGTAGATTCGAGTGTATGAGCAACGCACTAATGAAATTGTTCACAACAATTAAATTCTCACTGTTTCATTGTGTACACACTGTTCTTCGGATGTCCAAATACATGGGGGGTAGCCTTCGCCTTGCGCTATCACAACGCACATGAAACGAGTTCCTAGGTGCAGTCTTATCTACATAAAAAACGCATGCGGCAAACACTGCGTGTTCATATGGTTTGGACGTGCCTTATATTCCATCATGTGCTTTTGAGAAACGTTTTGTAGTCTTCTTTATTGAACCAAATAATGAAGTACGTCTTGCACGCGTATTCCTAATGTCGTTAGCAGTGAAGGACATTGCGTACAGAGATACTGATGCACGCGAACGCTAGTGTTCTCAGTTTTAGGACAAAACTTGATTGCCATGGCAGATTTCTGTGGATCTACTGTCAACAATACTAAACGAGACTTAACGCTTCTATGGGGGAATATGCATATTTTTTTTTGTAATTACAGAGTTATCTAAAAAGACTAAGATAAATTGCTTAAACTTGGTTGCGTAATTGGAATAGAGGTAGGCACTTTTTGCATTAGTTCGTGCAGCAGATTCCGCAGACGGAGACGAAGAAATACCGCTGCAAAATTACAGCATAAATCACCTAACCATTCGTATTGCCACCACCATTCGTATGACATGATTACTAGAGTAAAAGGAAACGGGGACGAGAAGGGGCTTGTTTATCTGCGAATAAATGCATATAATAGGGGTTGTCAAACTATCTTTGAGTTGAACGGGACTCCTGTGCCCATGCGGTCACCAATTTTTGTGTACATAGACTTTCACGTTGGACGTAATAGATTTTAGTTCAAGCCTAACATGGTCCCCTGTTTCCTCCTCTCGTCTCCGTATCCTTTTACGCTAGTAACCATGTCATACTATTCTCGATACCAACTAGCCCAACTTTCCGCCTTAATTGTAACATTGACTGGAATAATTTTACGTACAGTATAACTCAACCACGCTTACCCATTCAGCCAATGAAAAACCCTTAGATAGAAGGCACAGAGAGGCTAGCTTTAATAAGAGATTGCGCACTTGACATAGATTTCCAGCGCTCAATTTATTTATTTATCGCTTGAAGTTTTAATGCGCAGTCACGCAGAGAACGGAGTCGAGAATCTATGAATATGCGTGTTTGAACGCATTTGCTTGCACGCGGGGCATCCATAAAATTGCTTTATTTTCCAAATAACTCAAGTGCCTATGAAGGACGAATACAACGCCTTTAAGGTTTGGTCGTTCCACAGTTGACCGTTTTACTTGTAAACAAGAGACTATCCCTTGAAGACGGCGTTAAAAATTTTTCTCATCCTTTTGAGTTGGTGCGAGAATTTCTAGAGATTGGTGCCACTCGTCTTAGATTTTTCTCTTTTTTTCTGATTTACCATGCTTTCTTTAAATACAAGCGCAAAGATTGAGAGAAAATTCTTTATTGAAAGGCAGAGAATTTAACCAGCGTATACAAATAGCTAACTTGCTACGCCGCGACTGAGACTGATGACGGCAGCACTCGCTTGTTGGGTGTTGTGTAACACGTTGCGGTGGTTTTGAAGGAGGCGAATATCCCACGGGCTTCCCACGTTTCCTTTCGGTCACATCTGCTTAGGTGTTACCAGGTGTTTTTTGGCTTTGTGGTGATTGCTTTTGGGAGAAGTCTGTCATATTCATGAATGTCACTTCAGGTTTACGCGCTCGTTCATGGCGCCTTGGTGCTTTTCCTTGTGCTTGCTCCACCGCTACGTGCAAGTGTAGCAACCTTCTCTTTAGTGCACCATCCATATGAAGCTGGGTGTGGACTACCACAGTTGCTACATTAAGGTTTTGCTCTTGACGCGCAATTGTTGTGCGAATGAGGGCCAGCACACACATTGCAGCGCACCGGGCCCAGTACAGTGTCTCGATATGTGGTCATGCCTGTGGCACTTGTAACACTGTGTAGATGCCCCGACGTATTCGGTGACTCGGTAACTACACAACGCAAGCGTAACTCGTTCAGGTAGTGGTGAATCATTTAGCCAAAATAACAAATCGAGGTCGTACCTTTCTGACCTTGCCACCATCTTGAGGCGTGATGGTGGTGAGCCTCCCTGCTGAAATGGCGCCATGATCGTGTAGGCACCCTTGTAGGCCTTCATTTCAGTAACTCAGCGGAACATCTTGTATTTTTTCATAGTTCGCCGTGTACGCGTGTAGAACCCGTGCTTCTTCAGCTACGCTAGTAAATTCAGTCACTGTGCGCAAACGGTTGAGAGCGGGCAGTGTTGACACTGTAACCATCAGGATTCCGTCCTTTCTGAGGCGATGGTTAAAAAATTTTCCTAGATTCCACGTTACAACCGCTGTTGCTACAATGTTAGGGTTGACGCTCTATCAGCTTCCTCATTCTATGGTAGGCCTGAAGACGACAGGAGCACTAGTACCTCTTTTGAACACGAAAGTGTTTTATGACGGGGTCCACTACGGCCCCACTGACGTATTTCCGTCACGGATATGACGTTGTAACATATAAAGGCTTACAGTTGGCATAGAAAAAAACCAGAAGGAAAAGTTCTGTCACCGGGAGTTGAACTTAAGACCCCTCACTCGGCAGCGCGAAGCGCGGAACAATTCGGCCACAGACGGCACGTTTATTGCCATGCTAACGGCGAGATGTTTATATACACCATTTGCCGGTGGCGGTAGTCAGAGATCGGTGGTACATTAGCGTGTTTTCAATAACACTGGAGAGATGGCGCGAAGGGCTCGAAGAGCACGCTTTAAAGGTCGTCGCCCAACGCGGGCGCTTCTACAGGGCGTGCTAGCTCGAGCGCGGGCTTATCTCGTAATGACGGTGGTGTGTACGTCTTGTGCTCTCACCGCAAGTTTGCGTTGAGAGCACGAAGGTCACTTCGCTCATTGCAGCGGCCGCTTTTGCGAAAGGAGCGCGCTGCTCACTTAGAAATTAGCTAAGACTGACAGTTATTTCGCGCTCGTCCTGTGTATATTCGTTCCATGCGCCCTTTCTGCTTGAGCAGCGCGTTGCAAGTTTCGAGCTGCTTGCCGTTCTTCGCGTGACATTATAATTTGTTGCTGTAGCATTCATCCCTTCGAGATTGGGGCGAAAGAATGCACAACAAACGCTCAAATACGTCTGTGAAGACACGTTTCACTTTCATGTTATAGATTCCTATGACAGAGGGATCAGCCATGTTTTTTCTTGTAGGGCGTGGCCGTGAAGGATGCCTGGTCTATATCCTCTGCATGTTTATCCAAAGGATCGGAGCTGTCTTCTTCATCGCGTGGTCTCTTGTTTGCAGGGCCATGGTCTGCCATGGGGCCAAGTACAGACTTGCCTTGAACGTAGAGATGACCAATAACGACAAGGCAAGGCTGTACACCTTTTCACGGAAAAATAGCTTGGTGTAGCGTAGTTCCGTGCCTTTTCTTCTCGTCTTCGTTTCTTTTGTGTTGGTAATCATGACCTATTAACCTCTAGGTCCTCACGAGGTGAGTATAAAGCCCAAGAAAGTGATAAAAATCATGGTTGATCCCTCCGTCATAGGAATCGGAATAACACGAAAGTAAAGCGTCCTTTATAGAAGTAACTGAATGTTACTGTACATTGATATAAGAGAGTTTCCACAATCTATATTGATGTCTGGCAGCTATGACACCGTTTAACGTGTATGCACCCACTTTGATGATTGGTGATACATCTCCATCCAGACGACTAACGTCCATGTTCAATGATTAAACAAACCCTTGTGGTAGCTGTAGTAGTTAACGGTGAAAGGGTAATCAGAGAACGAGGTGCGATAGCCAGAAGAGCGTCGCATATTGGACGCAGAACTTGGTCGCCATACCACGGCATGTTAAAAATGTGATTGAACACGCCCGTGTGGCGGCAGAAGGGCTTGGCCTCTCTGTCCCGACGTGGGAGCGGCCCGCATCAGTCCTGGACTGAATCCTCAGGACATCAATAAAGTTATCCATACCATACCATATACCACGGCCGGACTAGAGGGAAACGCAAAGCGCGTCGTGCCGCTCCGGTAGCCCGGCCGCAATTTTTCTCGGGGCGAGCGCGTGAGCGGGGAACGCGGTGTTACAGCCAGGTGAGGCAGGCGCGCGTCGCAGAGCTATTTTTGGTTTGGATTAGCGTGATGCTATGAGCGAGGCCCACGCTTTTACGACGCTTGGGCTGAGGTGGCCACCTCGCGGTGTGTTAAGGCATTCACAAAATTGAACTGCTATTGTAAACGCGCCGAATGGGACGGACGTGTAACGCGTTGCAGGTTCTAATCGCGGAGGCCACAGTAATGACGAATTACTTTACTTTATCGCTCCTAGAGGGCAACACTACCCCGCCGACCGGGAGAGTGGTAAATATAAAAGGCGCGTTTGTAGAGCCTCTAGAGTCTGTGACCGTGGCGCTGTGGTAGCGTACCCGGCATCTGTTGTTGCGGACCGAGCGGTCGTCGGTTCGATGCCCGTTGGCGGACCTTTTTTTCTTTGCCATCTGATCGTGTAAATTTTTTCGACGTCATTTCCGTGATGAAAATACGTCACTGAAGTCTTGGTGGACCCCGGCATAAAACACTTTCGTGTTAAAAAGTCAGACTGGGAAACATGTCGAATAATTAGGAACTGGCCTAACACAGCCAATGCTTGTTCGTGTTCACCTTCGACTGTAGCTCCTACCTACTGTGGGGTATTGGCACAGAATGCTCTAGAACATCTTCGTCTTCCTCCTCCAAATACCAGCGACAGTTGTGTCGTGTTGCAGGTAACTTGCTAGTAAACGAAAAATTGTTCGTTCCTCTTACAGTCTTCTAATATCTTTGGTGATCTTTTATTTGCGTAGGGAAGAGTTAAGTACGTCTGCAAACGTACATGTTTGACGGTTTTACTTTCATCTAAAACAAAACCGCCATGTTCTCTTTTAGGCTCCATGGAATAACTGCGCCTATATATGCGTAACCAGCACTGGCTCCTATGTTGACTATTATCCTGATGGAACTCACTGCGTTGTAAGTGACCCTCAATTGTTATGTTTATTGCTTATAATTCACAAGGTGAGCAAACGGAGCTTGGGGTCTGGCACGGCTGCTTTCATGTAGCGGTCATCAGTTCTACTATGGAACAAAATGCGGGTGCTCCGCTTAATCAGCCTTAAGTGTGTTTCGGTGGAAGGTTGTGTTTTATTTTTTTTTTATTTGCATAATTCCTGCAACGCCATCGTGGCATTACTGCAGCGGGGTGACCTTCCAGAGTCGATGTAGTTATAGATATTTATGTGATAGGACAGAAAAACAGAATCCAAAATATAATAACGACAATTTATGAGCTATAAACTTGTGAACGGTAAATTTTGAAAAGAGCAGTGTGAATGTGGAGGCATGTGCTTTCTTACCGGCGTTCTGAATAATTTTGTAGCGCCTGGTTTTTAAACGCTTGCAAAATTTCACGCTGAACTCGTACTGCCCCACAGCGGTCACATACGCTGAGTGGCATCGGTGTTTTGTTTTACGCAATTGAATTCATTAGCACGGCATTTAGTTGATGAAGTGATAATTTTCCCCCGAGAGACCGTACCATAAACCAGTTAGCGTTCAGTTGCTGCTCATTCGCCTTCTTGGAATAACATGTGACTCTTTCTTCAAATGTGTCTATTGACACGTATTGTATGAGCTTTTGTAAAGAAAACAACTTTTTAGCAATTATATGGGGACTCGTTTTTTTAACGTGTTCAAAATATTAGTTTCTCCACAGGCCATTCGTTCTGGGACTTTGTTGGAGAAGACACTGTCAGAAAGGTAGGCATAGCTTTTCAATAATACAAATATTAAAACTGACTGAGCCCCATTCTTAACATTTTTTAGTTAATTTATTCATGGAGCTTTACATTAGCCAGGATTTGTGAGATCGTCGCTGGGAAGAGCTACATTTTTTAAAAGATTTTGATCATTAGGGATTCTCTACTGTGTGCTTAGTATGTGCTCGAGGACTTTCCATTGGCCACTGATTTATTTTGGCTACCAATACAAGGAAGAAATTACCAAAATTCTCTCTGAAAGCGAAAAAATTATACTACTACAAGGGCTATGGTGGTAGACTTAGTGATGAACCGCTTACAAATAAACGCGTTACTGTCTCAACATTAAACGCATACCATCAAGGTCTTTAAAATTGCGTATCTATGTATTTTCTATTAAAGGAACACACCACCTAATACTTACCTAATGATGTTACGCCTCAGATATGCGTAATATTTACTTTTTGATCGACAACGTTCACAAGTATGAACAGGCGTACCAGTTCAAGATGGGTGGGCGGTAAGCAAGTGGTTCAACTTTGGCCGGTTGGCTGAATCGGGTGACGTGCCGACAAACAGAAAGACAGAAAGACAGACCAAAATTTCTGCGTTTAAGTTCCCCAAGAAAGACTATCGTCTTTAATAAAGTATAAGCTATCAGACACATGCCAAAAACGCCAAGTCGTTATCTAAACGCCAAGTCGCATAAAGGCCTCCAAGATTCGCGCGCACTATCTCGGAGGCAACGACGCACCGTTGATGGTCGCGCAGCTCTCATGGCCGCGCCCGCACGAGACCGCCGCGCCTTCCTCGACAGCGCGGGCAGCACCTGTTCGTACCTGTGCGCGAGCGTACGCTCGTATCAAACGCCGTGGGGTGAGAATCGGTTCGCAACAACCGTACTCTAATACATCGCGGGCTAATGGGCCTTGGACGGGACCACAGAAAAGTTCGTATCACCCCGAAATTCGTACGACCCGTGATCGTATCACCGAGGTTTCACTGTATTTCCTGTTAACATTTATGTTGCTAAATCATACGTTGCAACCACGGTGCAAGAAATACTAAGGTGAGCGAACGACGCGAAGGGAGCGCTTCTTGGGGAGAGACGGTTAATGTTCTCGTTTTCCGCGTGCCGAGAGATGGCGCGCCGGACTGAGGACCGTGGCGGGCTGCTGGCAAATTCCGCAAAGCATCCCCGGCACGTGGGCGACGTTTTCCAAATCTGAAAAACCGAGATATCGCGCGATATCGACCACCCGACATGTCAAGCGAACGGCCCGTTTCGTCGCTCATAACGTCGCTCATCGCTGTGCAGCGCATTTTCGCGCATATGGGGGTTGGCCTTCTCTGTCCACGTGCTACGTTAGCCGTGCAGTGCACGCACTTTTCTTTTGCTGCCGTTCTTTTTTTGAGCTCGTTTTTGAAAATGTCATAGTGTTCAAATCTTTTTGTGCTGCGGAAGAATGGGCAAGGTTCTTTGTGCCCTTCGCA
>NC_051183.1:3887163-3924189 GCF_013339695.2 Rhipicephalus sanguineus
AAAATAATAAGAATCGTAATGTTACCTCCCCATTTCTTGTCTCACAGAAGCGACCACCCTCTAAAAATAAGAGAAAGCTTTTGCAGAAGGTCGGATGATGTCGCGTTTGAGCATGTCGTTGACGCTGTTCTCGATGATTTTGCGTTCCGCCGAAGACACGCGATATGGGCGGCGGCGCACAATGGAGCTGCCATCGGTCTCGATGCGATGCACTGCCACGGAAGTGTGGCCCAGAACCTTAGAGTTTACGTCAAACGTAACGCTATGCTTTTGAAGAAGGTCTAAAAGGTCTCTCTTTTGCTCAGGAGTGAGGTGGGGATTTATGGTCGCATTTAAAGCAGCGGTCGCAGCCTTATGATCAGTTGAGGCAGACAAAGGTGGCGATTCTGCGCGAAGGGAAATCAGAGAAAAAGGCTCGGTGTCGGCGAAACAACTCACGGCAGTGCCCTGTGGCAGCATCACTGGCGAAGAAGTTGGATTAAGTGCGGCGACCAACGCTCTACCATCGTTAAACCGCACAAGGCCAGGTGTGATGGTAAGCCCCGTGGGTATGCAGCGACCAGATGGAGCAATGAACACGTCACCATTAACGACGGTGTCAGAAGCCAGTGTAATAATATTCTGATCTCCCGGCGAAATACAGCAGTCAGAGGCTGTGACTAAACGGAAGCTGCGAGGAGCGACATCGGATGGAAACTCAGTGTCTGTCATATGAATGACTGGCTGGCGACAAGATATGAAAGCTGACCGCTGAAGAAACGAGTCCCATCCAAGATGAGAGCGTGAGTACACGAGGGCAGCACAAGAACTGAATATGATGAAGGATGCCATCAATGGAAACGCGCACTGTACAAACCACTGGAGGGCCGAATAAGAACTCCGTCAGCACAGCGAAGGGGAGGGCCATCGTATGGCGTCTTCACTTTTTTCAAGCGGGAAGAGAAGTCTGCACTAATTACGGAAAGCGATGCACCTGTGTCCACCAATGCCTCACTCCTTATACCTTCAACATACACCAACAATATATTTGACGGGCGATCCGGAGGAGTTTGATATAGTCCGAAAGATGCAGCTTTCCCTCCCGAAGCTGCACTATTTAGTTTTCCAGTCGGTGATCAGGAGTCAAGGTAGCTGGTCGAAGTGGGGAAGAGGAGCGCCGCAGCGGTGAAGGTGAGCGACGACGCGGAAATCGGGAACTGCCAACTGCGCCGAAGTTCTGCGGAGACTGTGATCGACGTGGGCTGTTCTGGTATGGGCGACGATATTGCGATCCATTGGTGTAAAAGTCGTCCCGTTCAAAGTCGTCGTAGCCTCGTCTTTCGTCTTGCTGACGGCGTCGGCAAAATCTTGAAATATGGCCACGGATGCCGCAATAGAAACAAATCGGCCGAGGAGTGCGCCAGGTGTTGTAGGGCTGGACCGGCGCTCGTGGTGTGAGAGAGTTGAGCGAGCCGTGCACTCCAGGCGCCTGTAGTGGTGTCTGCTGGAGCTGTGGTGTTATGGCAGCAACCTGGGCATAAGTTGGGGTTGGCATGGGATGCGGGGTTGGCATGGGATGCGGGCTCGGGACTTGCGTGCCGGTCATGGAAGCCAATTCCTTCCTCACGACGCCACGTAGGTTGGCACCAGGTAGCGTCATACGAACCTCAAGATGGCACGGCGGAGCTTGTGCGTGGAGTTCTTCTCGGATAATCGAGCGGATCAAGGCACGCAGCTCGATGTCGTTGATTGGCCTCTGGTCACACATGTGAGGTTGCAGGCGTGTGGTCTGAAGTTCGTCGAGGCGCTGACATGTAGCGACAATATCGGCTACGGTCGTGGGGTTCTGCACTACAAGCGCATTGAGAGCGACGGTCCCAATACCTTTCAGCAGGTGGCGCACACGGTCATTCTCCGCCATGGAGCTGTCGACGCGGCGGCAGAGGGCGAGCACGTCTTCGACGTAAGAAGTGTATGACTCACCCGTGTGTTGAACACGCCCAGCAAGCCTCTTCTTCGCGATATCTGAACGCACAGACGGGTTGGCAAAAATCTCGCGTAGTTGAATAGTAAAAGAGGTCCAATTCGGGAAATCTGTAGCACGGTTGAAGTACCACGTCTTTGCGACGCCTTTGAGGTAAAACGCAACGTGGGTGAGTTTCGCAGGCTCATCCCAGTGGTTGATGGCACTCACGCGGTCATACTCCTCCAGCCAGTCTTGAACGTCCTCGCCGCGAAGCCCAGCGAACATCGGTGGGTCCTTCTGAGGGCTGGTGACCATCCAAGAAGGGGTGGCCGTAGGGGCAAGCATTGGGGTTGCTGCCGAGCTGGGCAGCTCGACTTGCGACATCACCGAACGCAGGGGGTGTAAGCGGCGTCCCAAACGGTGCTCCAGGGATGTGTGCGCGGTGAAGCGGGAGAGGATCTGTTAGCGAGAGAGGATTCAGGGACCGGATAGCACTCTGCACCACTTGTGAGCCAACGTTTAGGACTCTCAAGACTCTTCTTTATTGTCCCCAGTATAAGCCCCACAACCCAAACACAGTTGGTGATGATGATGAGTATGTACATATGAGAACATGAAGGGCATAAACAATGCTCACAGTATGTATTGTTGCCGCGGTTCTGGAGGAAATCAGCCTACTCGGGAACTGACATGATGAATAGTAAAATAAGAAGAGCGACCACAAAAAACACGGAAAAAGACGCTCCGGCTTCCCTGAAGGCAGCCTTGCTCTCAATGATACATTTGTTATATCGCAAATATGTACTATTACCAGTGGGCACTAAATTCTCCAAACAAGAAAATGGCCGAGACATGTACTATCATGAGCAAAATGAGCTGAAACAACGAATTCATGCTCATGCAAAGATTACGTGTAATGAGCTGATATGAACATGACGTATCAAATTGTTAGAGATACTTTACCGCTTGGGAATTTTGTGTCATGAACACTTTTGCGCTTGCCAAGAGTGTTTAGCCGCTGTGGTCATTAAAATCGAATTTGGGTGGCTCATCTGATAGTGCTCACGACTATACACCCTTGCAGTACTTTATTAACATCAAGCAAGCGTAGACCCAAGGTTAAATTATTGCCTGATACCGCCGAGAACAACGGGATCAGCGATAGGTCGATAAATATGACACAGTTTTTCTTCGAATGGATTGTTGGGCGATTCAGTGATTCATTACGAATAAAAGGGCAAAAAAAAACGAGACGACAGAGGCGAAGGCGACAGTGGGAGCGCCTACATACAGCTGAACGTTTATTTAAAATAGAAGAAAAAACTAAATATATATAGGAAACCTAGGTGACCACGTGTAACAAAGAAACAGGCGCAATGACATATGTGATGGGTTGGTGGACAGAAGAAGTAAGCTGTAGGCTCAGACATTAAAACCATTGTTATTCTATAAGGAATCGAAGAACACCAGATTACATTTGTATGGTGATAAAACCCTGTGTTTTTTTATATAACTAGTTCCATGGTCGTTCGGGCGTGGACAATGCATGTGGGGTCACTGGAATTCATACGCTAGCTGTAGAGTACTCGCAGTTTCATTGCACTAGTTCATGGTAATTAGCACGGCATTTAAGAGTAATGTTTGTCCATCATTACTGTGGATGTACACCATAAGTTTAGTGAAACGTGGACCGCTAATTTAAATTGCTCCTTCAACAAATTAATGCAGGTCATGGACAAGTAACGGGAACCACACAATTATTGGGCCCGCAAGGAACTATGAGCACTTCAACCGAACAACAGACAGGCTCTTCGCAGTTGACGCAAGGCTCTGGTACTGCTACAACGCATGGTTCAATTCAAGGCGGTAAGCTCGTTTCATACACCTGGTAATTATCATCACACAATGTTAAGAACAACGAGGATTTCTCTATTCTTTAAAATTTGACGCGGAATATTCTTAACTGCATGCTAAATGTCGAAAGCATTTTTATATGGGCAGCGCGCAAGCGAGGACACGAGAAGAAGTACTGCAAACCACACAGCGCCTTCTCCTAACTAACTTTCTTTGAAAGAACGCAGTCTATTTAAACCATGACCAAGTGTAGTATTTGTCGTGTCCTCGTTTTCGCGCGGCCCATTTCAAAATGCATAACCAATTCCAACTTGTCCAAATGTGAATTCTTCTGCATTAAACATTAAATATTCATTTTGGGGGGACAGCAAGCTACGGGAGTTTATTTATGTTTTTGTTGGTGCTGTAGCTTATTCTTCAAATGCACACAAACATATACACACACACAAACACAAACACACACACATACACAAACACACTTGCGCACAGTTAGGCTACACACGCACAACAAAAACGTCGCCCGCATCTTCCCACGGGGGGAACTCGAGCAAATGCGTCGCAGAGTGGTGGGGGTATCGTGTGAATGTTCCGTAATTGGGCATGGTTTGGGAATGCTTAATTGTTACATGATGCGCACATCAAGTACGACTTCAACGGCTCCAGCGTGCACGAAGTTCCGGGTCCGCAGCTCGCTTCAAACGCTTGTGTTCAGCGTCGTATGCTCGTCCCTTCGCAGCCTTGTCTTCTGCGTTGCTTGCTGTTATTGACGCCGACGACAGTGAGGGTGGGGTAACGTTGCCTTCAACGAGTGGTGGGACGCTGACTGAAGGTACTGTTGCTTTCATAGCATCTACTCGATTCAAGCAATGCGTCAAGTAAAGCGAAAGGCAAGACGCCCTTGACTGAATTCCGAACGCGCGCTCCGCCACTTATATACACACCGCCCGCGTTCGAGCGAGAGGAGGGAGGAAGGGAGGGAGGGAGGGAGGGAGGGAGGAAGAGGAAAGGCTTGCTGCCGGCACGAGACGAGCCGGGCATGCGCAGTGGGCGTGTGGACGGCGCCGCCGACGCCGCAGGTGCGACTAAGAAATGTGCCGCATTTAAAAGCAAACCAGCCGAGGCTGCTGAGAGTATCAGTGTAGCTGAATATAACTAGTATATACTCTATCATTGGTCCGGTTGTATATTTCATGCACTTCTTCTGCCTTTGACGAGAAGGAATAGACTTTATTCCACGAAGATAGTCCACGGCAGAGCCCCGCAACATTGCGCCGACCCTGTAGTTGACGGTGCTGCGGACCTGAGCTGACAGCTTGGCCCTGTTCACCAGAGGTTGCTGATTTACAAGGCTTGAGCCTGTCAGATGGGTCTCTAATTGCTGGAAGTTATGTCGCGCTTTTGAGAAAACTGAACTGGATATGAGAATAAGAATACGGACAACGGGACGGCAAGAATGCCGGGGACAGGGGACGTTCTTGCTCTCATGTTCGTTTTTCCTCTTTGAACTGTATCAATTTTCTTTGAAAGCGCAGGAAATGCATCACGCTTCATATATCTAACAAAAAACAAAACGAGATTTGTGCCATAAAGAAGTGTCTGGGTGGCAACGGAGGATTTTGAAGGCTTCTGCTAACTAATTTCCGAATGAGCGAGAAACATTTTGTTTAGTTCCTTACTTGGAATTTTGAATCCTCGATACTTGATCATCAGTGTGAGAAAACAAAGTAATGTCTCTCAAAGAAAACACTGTATGCATGAGTGCAGGACTTCAACAACAGGGAGGCCAGACAGCAACCGGGACCAACGTTTCCAGCGCGAATGGAATTATTAGCACAACTGAAGTGTCGACATCGCAGTCGAGTGCTGGTGGAATTATCGTCACTCAAGTAACAAAAGGTAAGTGAGCCATGTGAGGTATTGTACTTTTTTCGACTCATATGTATTCGCGAATGCGATGGAGCGAGTACGTTGCTGAAGAGCAGCCGTAGACACATAGACACGGGACCACTAAACAGAAAGTAATTTTCCTTGATTGCGCTACTTATCTGATTTTGTCTGTATTACCATGCGTCTCTTCTAGAAAGGCGTCTAAAAACACGTTCAGAAGTTTTGGTGCCCAGTATTGCCTACTGAGCGAGTTAGTGCGCTGTATTCCTGTATTGCTTTAACGCAAGCATCTTGAGCATGAGGAGAAGGGACGTAAGCAAGGAAGAAAAAATGAGAGGTGACAGAGCTCTTCCTGTCGTCTTAGCACTCATACTATCACCGTAGTTTTTTCTTTCTTCCGTATGTCCATTTTTATCATGCTCATGGAGTGTTGCGCTAAAGCAATACGATATTTTTCTGGTAGTTTTAATACCTGACTAATATTAACATCATATTGTCCGAAACCCCGATTACCTTTTAACTGGCTATTGTAGTGTTGTCGCGCGAAGATGTAGTTGCTGTCTTAACCTACAGAATATTTGTTCAAGCATTTTGTACTGCCGACCTTTACGATTTATGGGAAAGGCAACATCACCACACACATTCTTTGCGACGTTCTTTAGGAGGCGTCCCAACAGAATTGAAGCAACGAGATCAGCCCCTAATCCCATATATTGCTCACTGACCTATTTAAGTTATATTTTCGGGGAACTATTAGCGAAAGGAACTGCCTTACCAATATAAGTGATCACACTGCAAAATCTTGTTCAAACTTCACTGTTGTCGCTCTCTCATTGCTACTACTTTTGTATTTGTATAGACCACCCTTCTTGGACCATGAGCCCGCAGCCTTTCAATTGAAAAATAAGATAAATAAAATTGATCGGCGTGCTGCTATTAATGATTGTTTAACCTTTATTATTGATTCTTCTATTTGTTTTGTATTTATGCATTTCATTGACTCCTTCGTCATTTACATTCGTTTCAAGCTCGGAGAAATACCTCTTCACGCCGATTTACCGAGAATAGACGATTCCATTCACGTCTGGCCAATTTGTTTCATATATTTCATAGAGCTTACAATATTACCTGTACCAGACAACGACGAAAGAATGTATAGGCAGCAGAATTCAAAGGAGAAAATTGATAATGAATCAAGCCAAAGCGTGCGCTGCCTCATTTATTTTGTTGAATATTACAATTACGAAAGAGAGAAGTAAATGTGCACATGAATATAACTGTAGATTGGCTCCAAAGCAGCGTCTTGAAAATTGCACTCTTAACTCAAAATGTTTTGACTGTTGGCGTACATGGGCACGATATTCACTGGAAATGTAAGCGAGTGCCACTAGCGTGAAGTGCTGCCTTTCGTAGCCCTTTTTTTCTACAAAATATTTTTCTTTTGATACTGACCCTTCACTCAGTACGAACTTTCATCAGAGCTCATACCGATGCAATACATAAGGTCATTACTTGTATATGGATTATCTCCGTTTCACAGTGTTAATCTTTTTGCTGGTGCAGGACAAGAAGAATCGCAGAAACAAACGGGGATCATCAAAGAAGGTTCCAGCCAGACAGGAAATCAAGGGCCCTCGGGTGGGCAGCAAAAGCCTCGTCCTGAGCTTAAACTACCAACTATATACGTATCGAAACTTAGACCTCCTCCAATCGGTGAGTAACTTCTTCGAAACTTATTGACGTTTATGTTGCTCCTACACTGCAATGCTTATGCAGCTGAGACGTAATAAATTTTATGTAACTTAGAAGTCACCAGACATACATTTGTAATGTCGTATGATTGATATGTTCCCGTTTGCAATTTTGCGTCAGAGCACTTAAATTGCAGTATTTAAATCACAGTCAGTGTGTCAGATTTATACACGAAGCACGCATACGATGATGCAACTGCATCGTTTGTCTTTTTATGGCGACTAGGTTTTTATTTGAAGTTGGTCGCATACCAAGTGCATACCTCATTCCCTTAGTAAATTATTATACACCTAGTTTCTTATTCAAAATTATCAGGCCTAAAATTACATAGCCTTGTTGGTTATGTACTGTGTAATTATAATGCCTAATAAAACTGCGCAATTACTGCTGAAAAATAAACCTGGCAAGGAAAGAAGGACAAAAATTATTAGAAAAAGACTCAATAACATTTTGCCACACATTCGAACCAAGGTGCCCTCAAATGTTCTGAAAGTGGCACTTAGACTGCTGGCCCCTCGGCTTGACAAAGCTTTTACGTTTGTTCTTATTTTTTATTTTTTTCTATAGCGGTGTTCACTTGAAGTTGTTATGAATTTACCTACTAGGGAATGCGTTTCCTTATATACGTTTCGGATGTTGCAAAACGTAGCGGTAACGAAATTTATTAGCCCATTATGTGCCATGCATTTCAGATCAAATACAAAACATATTTACAGGGCTGTGGGAGAGTATCTTTATTTGTCTACGTAGCTTTTGGCAACCACTTACTTCTGTGTCTCTATTTTCTTCAGATAAAGACTGCAAGGTGACACTCTCTTACGTACCAGCACGAAGATGCAGGCGTCCAAGATGGTATTACGATAGTGAGAAGAAAGCCTGCCGTCCAAGCTGCACTAAAGAAGCACCGTTTTATAACAAAATAGCCTGCGATGGAGTGTGCCGAACTCGTGAGAATTCTCTGATTATTTTTAAACAAAACGCTGATATGATAGGCGTGCGCACGGGGGTGGAGGCAGGCCGGCTGCCAGAACCCCCCCCCCCCCCCCAAATACTTAAGATGGCCAGGGGGTGAACAGTCACTCCCACAATTTTACTCATACCGATATGTCCCTTCATTGTTTAACGAGCAGGGTAATGGTCATGCAGGTTTTCGGCAAACATGTCTGACGTTGCATTCCAAGAGCTATTCCCATCCTCACGCCTGGAAAGCCAAGGACCAAAGACAAACTGTTTTGAGAAGCACGTTATTGCTTCATATTATTCTAAATGCGAATGCATTTCTTAGTCGGGGGTTGTCCTGCGTCCCTGGCCGGCGTGCGCACAGGTGTTATCTCTCCGCGCGCGCTCTTCCTCGCCCCTAGCAACAGCTGCGCCGCGCCTAGTAACCGGAGCAGGTGGTGAGCGGCGGAGGGTATGGGAGAGGAGGAGCGCGCGGGCGTGTGATGGCGCTCCCATCGCGGAGCAGCGGATGGTAAGGGAGAGGAGGAGTGTACCTGGTGAGGGCGCTCGCATTGCGGAGCTCGCTCGGCGGAGAGAGAGCTCGGGCGCTCCTCCTCTTCGCGCTCGGACCTATATATATCATGCAGGGAGCGCGCGCTTTGGTGTCTTGGTAGCGATGGAAGTCGGTGAAGTCGAATCTCTCGCGGAAACGATACCACTAGGACAAAGTGTAACACAATGCAACTCGAGCATTACGTCTCTACGTGCAGACTCTCGTCTCTCTTCATTAATCGGGTGCACCCAAATGCATTCGCATTTCCTCACGATCCCCGTCGGGGATGTGTGGCTTTTTTTTTCATTTCGGGGAAGCATGTTATCGTTCGTAAAAGATCAGCAGGGGGGGGGGGACGGTGCGATGTAACATTGCGCCCCCTCCCCTAAAGGGGAACCCTGCGCACGCCTATGAGCATGAGGATTACAAATCCGAAGTACAGTGACATGAAAAAGGCTCCAAATAACTCCAGTAGGCAATGGGGTTCTGCACCTCTAATGGCTTGTTGGGCACCCAAATCAAGTAAGCTAGAAAAAATACCATCCTTCTTTTCAAGATGACTCGCATTAGCCATCGCTGCTATGAATCATGCCGTATAGACTTCGCGCAATAAGGGCTGTATTTATGTCCTTCCCAACGCTGCTTCTTGCCGTGACCAGCATTTTTTTTGGCTGCAAAGAGCTTTTTTTTTAGTGCAGCATTATACGCTAAGTAACAGACGTTAGAGAGGCCACAGTGGAGCACATTGACGTAACGTGATTGCGTGTTGTGTATGAATGCGCCGCCCGGCAGTGTCGCATGACTAATACAAAATCTTCTCTCACGCTATTTTATCCACACAAGACGCCGCTGCCATTACTTTTGTGTCGCTCAAAATGTATTAAAGAAACTTTCCGTTATCCGTATAAACAATTAGTTTTGAGATTTTCAGTGCTACATATTAGGGACCCCAAGTGTAAAGTACTCCTATATGCATAAAAAAAAGCAGTACACCTTAGACTGTTTGTGGCCTTCTGGGCCCGTCAGTCATTATTCGCTGGTGATCCACGGCTGTTCAGGAAATAGCGCCTTAAGAATTGGAGGGTGAGGAATTGAGTATTTGAGGTATTCCCAGGCGTTTTCGTTTATTCCTACGTGGAATGGTATGAGCCTGAGTGTCCTCCACAAAAAGGGCATCGGTGCGGACAGTCTGTAGGATAAAAATACTAGCGGAGTGCAAAGGTTGGGAAACGTATCAGTGTGGAGCTGGCGTGAAGCAGCAGAGCCTGCAATGTTAGCCGTGCTTTTGGTGGAGGGAAGGTTCTGATAATCTTTAGTGCCATGGTATGTGTCTGTATGTGAGTGGTATTGTTCCCGCCTTATATGCGTTGGGTTGAGGCCTCCGGCTGTCGCATGAACGCTCGGATAGTCAGGGAGAGATGCATGCGCAGGTGTTTAACCTTTTCACACACCACCTATGAACTGTCAGTAAATCTGTCAAATTGATACAACGTTATTTCAAGCCAGTCAATAGTCTGTTGTAACAAAAATGAATTTAAAGAATATCATAATATGTTAATTTTTGTGTTGTATTAACTAATCCTAATCATGTTGTAAATAAATATCTATTTATCCTGAAGTTATTTATGTTCTGTTTTGGCATAAATAGAAAGAAATTACGTTAGAAATGTTGTGTAAGTTCATTTTTGGTTATGTCCACATGGAGAAAAGAAACACTATTCTTTTGACATGGCTCGCAGGAAGCGGCACTTTGAACTGGTTGAACGTATTAGTGCCTTCAGCAAAGTGATCATATGCAACAGCACACCGTGAAATGAATTTAAATGAAGGCAAATTTAATATGCACGGGGTTCAAGTTATGCAAAGCTCAATATGTCTCACCTTTCTTAGTCCCTAGGCGATACAAATAGCAAAAAGAAGTGGCGTACGCAGTTGTTTACAAGGTGGACTAGTTAGATGTCTTGGTTTCGGTGCAGGATTTTATGAGCACTCGGCGAGGTATCGCCTTTCGCGAATTTGATGTTATTATATACTCCACGCTGTTAGCTTTTGGGGTTTGGAGATGTATCAAGAACTTGCTCAAACAATTGTTCTACTCATACATTTTGCTTCGACGGTATATCGAATATCATGTGTGTAATGCACCATAGCGTACTGTTTTTATCAGGGTTTATTCTAATATAAAGCAGTTTACTGAATCAGACGTTTATAGCAGCAGCTGAGTAATAAACATGTTCGATATGCACTCTAAAGCATTTCCATAGAATCAAACGATACTATAAATTAAACATTTAAATATAGCAAAATAAACAATGAAATTTACGCGCAGCCCGTAAACTCACGATAGATGCAACAACTATCATAACAGAATAATACAAAATTCGATTAGCGCATATGTTATGAGTCTGCTTGCTCGTTGAGTGTTCATTTTTGGCTATCAAAAATGAATGTTCTGCATAATTTTTTTTCTACAACTGGCAAAACATTTTCCTGTATTAGATAAACATCCCACACATAATGATTTCATTTGTAACTTGCACATTTGAAATATGCATTCTCTAGGGCTAGTGACCAAGTAATATATAAGATCATGGTGAATTTAACAAAAAAATAACGTGTTTTGAAGTCAAGTTCGTGTAAGGTAGATTGAACGTAGAAGAAACTAGTTTGTAACTAATTTTTTTTCTATAAATGTATTTCCCGCTTTTGCTGTAGGTTTATACGCATCAATCTTGCGTACTAATGTTACCGGAACGCAACTGCGTATTTAAATGTATCCGCACCTAAAGTTAACTTTCAATGAATATCAGGATTCGAGATAAATATTTCTTCCTATCCTTTTTTTTTTACAGTGGAAGCTTGCGACTTTCCAATGGCAAGCATTCCTTGCTTCTTCCGTAAGGTGCACGTTGTATACATTTATAATCAGTGGAAGAAGAAATGCATGAAGGGATACGATTGTTCTTATTTCGGAAATAAATTCCCAACTTTAAGAGAATGCCAACAAACTTGCAAACTCTATGAAGGTAAGCACGTGCCTTTCATAAAGCGCCCAGATAGCGCCCTTTTCACTATTTTTAATTATGGGTGTGGCTAATACTAGAAGTTATGACGGCGTAATACGTACTACAACTAAATGGAGTTGTTATTTTCTTTTAATTCTTGAATTTGTAAAATCAGGCGTAAATTTCTAAAATATTACCACTAGGTGTACCCTATAATGCGCGGTTCATAATTGTTGGATTATTTGAGCAAATATTAGGCAGTGCGTGACACTTAGAAGTTATAACCTATACAAATAGCTTTGGTGTCTGCGCTGTACACATTCAGTAAGAAAGAAAACTGCGAATTTTTGAAGGTCTTAGGGCTTTTGGATTTGCGGCGTCCCTAACGTACGTGTTTTTCCGTCTGTCTGTCGGTTACACATGTATTGCGCACGCATAGGATGCTTCGCAATGATTAAATCTTCTTCGAATTTTCTTCGATGAAATCTGCATGAAAAAAGTTACGAAGTAGATGGAAAACATAAGTGTGGTCGCTAGATTCAATTTATTAGATTTCGTTAACTGACATAACGAAAAACCGAAGTAGCGTCCAAATAAAACACAACTCGATCATCTGCCCATGCCACATTGCTGATGACAGAATCTCAAAGTTTCCAGCATTTCATTTGGGTGAAATGCGTATTAGACCTTATTTCTATGCTCTTACGAAATGTGTTTTTGCTAAGCTGCATTTATTTTTGTCGTAAGGGCACTCAGTGCACAAGCTATGCCAACTGAGAATGAGCGTTTAGTCAAGCGGTTCATTCGACAATAACTGCGGTCCTTGAACGTGTTGATGAAATTCTTAACACTTCCGTATGCTGTTAAACTCTTTTTCAGCTTTGATGATTAGTCTGTTATCTGTCATGATGTTTGCACAGATGACATAATTGTTCAGTTTATTTTCTGACATCAGAGCTTCTTCATTGCAATCACAGCTCTTCGTCATGTGAAGAACACCACACAGAGCAGCTCTCAAGTCTCCACCAAAAGAGAGAAGATAATTTCAACTATGTCTCAACAACAAAAAGTGTCGCAGTCAGCCATATCTTCCGTGCAAGGGTCTTTAAGTTCTCAAACAAGCCATGGTGAGTGCTATTATCGACGGTTACTATACGTATGTGTAGCTTTAAGTTATAGGGTATACGAGTGTGCACACGTATTTGACGTTGTAACCAACCCCACATAGAGATGAAATGCGTGCTTCCTTAGCGGTCGCGTAAATGAACAGAACCTATGACAAAACCTCTGTTCACTGGCTCTCAACAAGTTCGTCACGATACCGCCTTCACATGAGGACGGGCAAAGTGCGCTCAGCGGTCAAGGAGGGCAAACTTGCTTAAAGAGCCAAATTAACCTTGATCAGCAAATGCCTACTCCGTGTTCTGTCGAAACGATTTGACGAATTAACGAGAATATGTTCCCGATCTACATCTTTATTGTGATTAGCGTTACGGGGGAAGGGGCTGGCACTACGCGCATGTGAAAGAAATTTATCACGTTTTACCGAACTAAACTGAAAAGAAGAAACTTATAGAGAGAGTCAGCTTTGTTATAATAGAATATGGGAGTATTGCGCACGAAAACCACGATGTGATATTCACGTACACCGTTGTTGCGGACTCTAAATGAAATTAAACCACCTGTACCTTAATCACGTACAGGTAAGTGTAAGAACACTGGTGTTTTGGAATTTCACCCCTGTTCGATTAGACCCAGAGTGTCTGGGAATTGAACTTGCGTCCTCGAGCCTATAGCACCTTGACACCTCAGACGTTTGATATTTTGAATAAATGTGTATGCGACAAAGTTGTCGAATATTTATTTGTTCAAAAGTGAACAGCGTAGGTCTTGGTTATTTGATTATTTTAGTGCAGTTCATTATGACGTTGTGTAATTCATCAACGAAAACAATCAAGTTCTTGCAGGCCATGAGTCGACAAGCACTATATCAAGCAGCGCCCAGTTGTCCCAATCTGCGGGCCAGTCAGCGACACAGCAAAATTCGGAAACCGGTTCTGGCGTTCAAATCAACGGTAAGTGGCATTTACTACGTTACCCCGTTTACTGTTGTTGATTTGGTTCTCTTCTTACACTGACTACTTTTTCTTGCTTTCCAATGACGTACGGTAATATAGAGAGGCAGTCTTGCTAGCAAGAAAACGAAATTTTACAAATCAATATTCAATTTTTATAGTTGTTCTCAGCATTAATTTTGCGCTGTATACAACTTTTTTCTTTGTTTAAACTATGATTGTGGGCTCTGAGGGGAAACTGAAATGAAAAGCATATTGACTGCATTTTGACAGTTCATTTGACGGTGACGTTCTTAAAGCGCAAGTCGTGGCATAGCTCGATAATAAAGTTTTTAACAGGTCATGAAAAGAAGCAAATTTTTCGGAAACCTATAAAATTAACAATACCTAATATGCAGACAACCGATTTGGGCAGCTAATGATGCGCAAAAAATTAGAGGTTAAGTCGACGTAATAAATAAATACAAGGGAATCTAATTGGCGCACAAAATTGCATAATACTGTGTCGTATGGAGCAGTGTTTCCAAAGGTGTCTACAAAGAGCAGTAACACATTTTCGGAGCAGCAGAATACCTTCCAGCCGCCAAAAACCAGGAAGGATAAGTGGGAAGCCCTGTGAGGCATTCCTCACAAGCACCTTACCAGCCCTGTTATGTGGAGCTTGTCGACAGAAGTGTAGAAAACAAAGTATATTGAAGCGCATTTAGGATGTAAGCAGCTATATTTACCAACGATATCCTGTGGTACATGGCACATCTTAAAAACACAGCGCTTATTTAGACATGCACAAAAGAAACACCAAACGATGACGGGCGCTGACTGCCAACAAAGCTATTATAGTGCGTGCACAAATATATAGCTTACGAAAGAAAGGAAGGGGTGGGGGCGGGGAGATAGAGGGAGGGAGGTGGATTGTCCATGTCTAAATAAGCGCTGTGTTTTTTAACATGAATCCGTATTAACGAGCTCGCATCCAAACTCTTCCAGATGCTGTGGTAGTTGCCTCCACCAATACTGTCTGCCTTTGTGATGTCATTTGCGTAATTTTGGCATGTTTATATGGTTTGCTCCAAATCCATCGAAAAAAGCTTGAGTAAATCTAAGCACAACATTCCTTGCGTATGTCAAATGCGACATTCGAATAAAGCGTAATCCTATTTGAAGTAAATATGTCCCACGGCTTTACTGTCATGGTTAATAACTAATTATGCAAGATAGAGAGACTGAAATGTTTAAGTGATGGCGCTCAACTTGCTTTGTGCTTCTATTTAGCGTTTGTGGCGTCATCAAGTCAACAAATATGCCACTAAAATGTGCATTCGTAGTACGATGCTCTGATTTAAACTAATGATCGGAAATAATTACACTAGAAACTTGGGAGCGTTTTGAAAGTTCATTTACCTCAACTTGCTTATCGATGCTATTACTCAGGGAAAAGCGTGTCTTTGCAGGCGGATCCCAACATCAGACAATAACTGGAGCCGGCGTAGGCTCTCACCATTCGACGGAGGGAGAGACTACCATTTCAAGTGGTCAGCACATCTCGTCACTTACAGGTCTTGCTACCTGGACACGTGTTCTGAATAATGAAGTGCCAGTGATGAGTAGCTTTTGTTCACGTTTTTTTTTTAAATTGGCTACAATTCCATAACATGATAGAGAAACTTCAAAACCAACACGAGCAAAATACCTTTGAAGAACAATTCCATCGCAGATATGAAGGCATCGCGATAACTATCGGTGTCAATGAGCAATCTCATGAAACTGCAACTTCGAGTCGCTACCCTCAGAAACATATACAGTCGAATCCGTCAGTATCAATATCGATAAAACCAGAATTAGTTCCATATATGTCGCATAATTTGATATAAAATATTTAAAAGATGTGCCATATTCTCAATGTGAATTTTGGTGCGCAAATTGGCTTCATGACACTGCTTGACGATATTGCAAGGAGGGCGGCAGTTGGCGTTTTTTTTAGCGGTTTGCATTTGCGGGTGTGGTATTTGCAGGCGCAGTTTGCAGGCGAGATAAATAGGCATCGATGTAAACAGTGACTGAGCATCTTAATACGCAGCTGTTCGTGCATCTCGGGAGTCGGAAGCCCCTAATCTGCCTTCGTCCTAATGCTGGCGTTGTTTTTCGATATCACACTCAGCGTGTTTCTGGGATGCTGTATGCAGCGACGATGCACAACATATGTCCTTACGTTCTGATCGGTGGATTCTCGCCAGTCTTGCGGAGAACGACCAGGTTCTTTCGTTTTACGGCAGCCATTGCGTGAGCAAAAGGGAGCTTAATAACGAAAGGCGACTCCGCAGCACTGCCGCGGCAAGAATCGTGGGAGAAAGCATGCGATGCCAAGCGATAGTTCCTACTCGCTCTGCGAGGCGCCCTCCTAATCATACTGCTAACACCCCCAAATGCCTGCGCGAAAGTCCCCTTCCGTGAGGAAAATCCACATTGTGAGGGGTAGGCAACTTCTTAGGGCATAACTGCCCAATGTTCGAGATATCAAGTTCTTCGACGATTTTTCTTTGATGCGGACGTAAATTTTCCTATACATTGGTGTTAAAGCATTGTCGTCTTTCAAAACAGATGGATGCAAAGAATAATTTGATTTACCCTTAGTTTGCATAGTCGTGTTTGACTCTATAAAAAAAAAAACGCGTGGGACTTTTAGACGTTCAGAGAGAGAGCAACGTAAAAAAATCGCTTGCTTCAGGGGCAACACGGAGTAAACGTATACGCTCTGTTGAAGAACTGCGCATGCCCGCACAAGCTGACTCATGTTTGCTTCAAAGGGACACTAAAGAGAAACAATGAATTGGTTTAGATTAATAAAGTGTGCTCGGAAAACTCTCGTGTAGTTTATTTCACCAGCATAGGTTTATTATTAGATGAGAAAACCAAGTTCAAAGTTTCATTTTTAAATTTCGCGCCGAAGTTTGTAATTCGTGACGTAAACAATTTCAAAGAGCATTTAACGTATTTTAGTGCCACTGGCTCCACGAAATTTCCATAAACTCGTTATGTCAAGTCTCTGGACCCTCAGAGGACAATGTACTTCGATTTAACCGATTAGGAACTACGTAGGCCCAAGCAGACGCTGACAAAAATATGTGACGTCACGGCAAATGGTGCGGGAATTCCAAGGTGGCGTCGCCACCTGTATTTTCTTTTTGCGCGTTTTCTCGCTTATTAAGCGTCTTCGCGAGAAAAGCCTGGTGTTTTTGGTAACGTGGAAAACTACTTTACTAATGCGAGAAAAATCGTTTTGCTCTTTAGTGTCCCTTTAACAAATCCAGGGAAGAGCACGGGAGAAACACCAAATAGCGAATAAGTTTACCTTGTGCTTCGACATATACTTCAGTTATCATTTTGCATAGCGGAGCGCGGATTTGGTTTGAAAGGAAGACAACACGACAGAAAGGACGCAATGCAAGATGTCGACCCGACTAGCCCAACAACTGACCATTTTGAAGCAGCTATCATTGTTTGGCCTACTACGTGCCATATATTGCGTCATTTCGTATTGAATGCATACTACATCAAGCTGCGTATGAAGGGATGTCGTAGCTTCACTTCGCTTATGATATATAACTTTGCGTGTCTGAGTTTGCTCTGGGTCGTGTAGTGCTAAGTGCAAGCAATTTTCATACACGTATTCAGAAATTATGCGCAAAAACAGAACATATTGAATTTTGCTCCCAGGTTGTTTATTCTTAGATGGTGCAACATTTTTTTTGGTGAAGACTTCAACACTCTCAAGTAGACTGAATTTGTTTATGATACCATTTCTATCAGGCCACTACACTAAAAAAGTGGTTGAAAGGACGTCACTTGATCAACAAGCACACCGAAAGTCATGACTGTCACTGCAGAGCGGAAGAAAAACGTTGCCTTTATTTTATTTCTTCACACAGTGGGTCCTCTCTTATAAAATACAGTAGATGTCCTGCGCTGGAGTAATATAGGTATTTATTTTAGACAAAGTAAATTTTAAAAACATACCAAAATGACAGTGCCGAAAATATTTTGTGCAGTTTTACTCATTAAACGGTAACTTCCCTTAGAATATACAGCCTAACTACGTGTTAAAATTCGACCTATTGGATACAGTAAAAAGTAATCATTGTGATGGTCACCTGGTTCGCGTTATCGTATTTCATGCACCAAAACTTAGTCTTCTCATATTTAGTAAATAGTAATATAAAACTCTAGGATTGCCTTCCGTTCTCGAAGCTAATTTTCAGTCGTCATCGGCAATCCTTATCTGTGGGTAATAACAATGTCTTTTACAGGTGGTGCGCACCATAATATGGAAAGTTCCACAACAAACAGCTTCCAGCAGTCGAGCCAAATAAGCCATTCACTCTCATCCTCGAGTCACCAAATCAATCAGTCGCACACAGGGTCATCTGCACACCTACAGATTGAAACGAACGGAATGGGAACAGGTGAGTCGAACGTCAAATGTACTGTAAGGTTTTTTGGCATTTGCGATTGCCAAGTCGTCGTTATGATAATGCTGTGCGAAAGGCAGCGTGACATATATAACACATTCCGGCAAAATAACTTAGCCGAAGTTTATAGGTGGAGGATTTTTCCAAATTCTGATACAAAGGCGCAATCTTTACCGAGTGCCAGTAGGCCATCACTACCTCTGACAAACTGACTATGATTTCCATATGCTCCTCTGTCTGCGCACGTCTATGTTGTTTCACCTCGTATACAAATTTTTTTATCTGGCTTCAAATAAGACAGTGTTGAATGTTCAACAGAACTTTTCAACACTTCATATAGAAGAGCGTTGAACAGTGCTGGCAGGCGAGTCTCATTTTTAACGTTTCGTGAACAGTACTGCTAACTGTCAGCCTAAACCTTACGTAAGGAACGCACTCTGAATAAAGTGAGTCAGAATCGTGTAGCATTTTAGATGGGCAGCTTGTAGAACCATGAGCTGCAACAGCTGTTGCGGCAATGCTTTGGGTCCTGGATGCGTTAGGAGTTACGTTAGGAGATGCGTTAGGATGCGTTACGAATGATGATATGTGTACGAATGCCTTCTATTATATAACACTCTGGGTACATAAGAGCAGCCACCTGTATCCAACTACAGTACCTAAAGAGGGGCGTGAAGCTTCGCAGCAGTGCAGTGGTTCGTAGCATATTAGTCAGGTTTATTAAAAAAGTTCAGTTGAGCTACATGGTTAGCATACTGCAGCAGGAAGTCCTAAAGTTTTGGAGAAACTGACAGGCGGAACCGTCCGTAATTTTGGATACGTTTGTAAATCAATCTTAAAAAATGCTTTTTGGACAGGAAAAACGTTTTAAAAATTGTGGCGAAGAGGCACGTAGGAAAGGACGTTGCAGCTCCAATAACATGAAACCTGGGGTGGGGCGAAGCATGCGGCGTGCACCGGTGTTTACCTCAGCAAATTCTTTGCTCTTTACTGCTTTACTCGCCAGCGGTCCACTAACGCACCATCATTTTGCAGATAAGTTTAAAGAAGTGGCGTTTCAAATAGATGACTTTACCGTCGAGATGCACGCCTGTGGTTTTAGAAAAGAAACATGGGCGCTTTGGTAAATTTTGTCGGGGATCCTGAAATCCTCGCTAAGCCAAACATAATGTTTTAGGCAATAACGAAGAACCTCTAACTCATATTATGCATACTATAGACCGGTGGGGAGTAGTAGGATTTACCCAATTTTTGTGGCGCGTACCCGTTATGATCGACCGTGACGAGGACATGGCACGCCGACAAGCGGAGGTCCTAAGGTGTTTCACCCCTAAAATGTAATTCTTTAGAAATAAAGAAACATTATTAGTACCAGATGTACACCCAGTAGTCTACGTTGACGCTAGTGCTATTGGGCTATCTCTCAAACTCGATCCTGTATGTTTAGTATAGGGTATACGAGATGTATGTATTGTTTTCATCGTACACAGGTTAAGTACTTTTTATTTAAGATTACAACATGACTTTAACCTAACGTTTCAATTGCTACAGGTATTCTAGGCGGATGAAGTTTTGTGATTAACTGTAGAAAACTGCGCTAAAAGACGGGACGAAGGACACAAACCACGGCGCTGTCCTTTCTTTGTCCCGTCTTTTAGCGCTGTCTTCAGTTAATCATGAACCAACCATCCCAAATGCGTACCTTATTGCAGTTTTGTGAATTGCTATTTATTATGGAAGCTTCTTATTTTAATCATCTTTACAGGATCGCACTCGAGTAAGGCGTCAAAGAAGGCGATGCAATCCCTCTAGTGCTGTTCACTTTGTGCCTAGAACTGGGAATAATCAGGAAGTAAATGAATAGAAAATATTAACGTAAAATATCTCAGCAACCTATGATTTGCAGATGACAATAGCTTTTCAGCAAGGGATGGCTAACGACTCAAGCAGAGATAGTACTAAAATATGCCTATAATTGAATATCCTGAAGACATAAGTTATGAATAATAGCCTGGCAGAAAAAAAAAAGGAATTCGCAGTTGGCAACGAACCCTTTGAGTACTTGCCGTGTATGCCGTATACCGTGGTGAAATGCTAACAGGGATGCCTACACATGAAAACGAGCTCCTCTCAAGGAAAGAGGTGGGCTCGAGCGCATACAGCAGCCATTACTAAAACCTGACTGCCAATTTCCGCCCCCCCCCCTCCCCGCATTCAGACCAAAAGTATACATTTATTAGACGCTTCTAGTTTTAATATATAGGAATCAAATTCGATGAGAGCAAGAAAACTCGAGAATAAGCTTAGGCCCACGCAGAGCCCAGTGGAACGGAAAATAGTAGATGTTACATTAAGAAATCGCAAGACAGCAAAATGGGTAATACAACCCACATGCGTGGCTGATATTCTAGTACTGTTGCGCAAATCTTTTACTACCGTGTGCGAACGGCACTTTTTTGTGTATGTCTTCTTCATATAATTGAATTAAGCTTCAAAAACAGTGAGGCCAAATGCATGCCCACAAATCACCTGCCTACAAAACAATTTTTTTTCATCTTCGTTCCATTATATGACATTGACACACAGCAAAGTCACCGTTGCACAAGTTACATATTTGGGCGGGTGTACCTATCAGGCTCAAGAAGTGGACGTGGTCCAGCTACGTAATGCGTAGGATAGACAACCGGTGGTCACTTAGAGCAACGGAGTGCATAGCAAGAGAAAGTTAAAGAAGCCGAGCAAGGCAGTGTTTTAGAGAAGAAATTGCAGGAAAAAAATGGAATCGGCTCATGCAAGACAAGAGAACTTTATTATTATTGGAGCATAAGCCCTGCAATAGACATTAAAATGGGCTGAGAATTATTATTATTATTATTATTATTATTATTATTATTATTAATGTTATTGTTATTATTATTATTATTATTATTAATATTATTATTATTATTATTATTATTATTATTATTATTATTATTATTATTATTATTATTATTATTGTTATTATTAATGTTATTATTATTTCTTCTACAGGAGCAGGTCAGCAGAACACAATCCGTGGCACAACTGGTAGCTCTGAAAATTCCATCCACACGAACTATAATGGTTTAACTGGGAGTGGCCAACACGGCTCGTCTGTCTCAGGATCGCCTTCTCACTCTGTCCTTGTAGGACATCAAATTGTTACAGGCAAGTATATTTTACAGCGAAAGCTGTTTTGAGGTCATTTCACCGGCCGTTTTTGGCCCCGTAGTTGTCCGCTGCCGCCGCCGCCGGTGTCCGTAACCACTATCGCTCGAAATAAGAAAAAATTTCCAGGATGGAACGGGGTTCGAACCTGGGCCCTCTGCGTGGGAGCCCAGTGTTGTACCTCAGAGCTATGTCGGTGCTTGGAACTGCCTGAGAATTATTATTATTATTATTATTTCTTCTACAGGAGCAGGTCAGCAGAACACAATCCGTGGCACAACTGGTAGCTCTGAAAATTCCATCCACACGAACTATAATGGTTTAACTGGGAGTGGCCAACACGGCTCGTCTGTCTCAGGATCGCCTTCTCACTCTGTCCTTGTAGGACATCAAGTTGTTACAGGCAAGTATATTTCACAGCGAAAGCTGTTATGAGATCATTTCACCGGCCGTTTTTGGCACCGTAGTTGTACGCCGCCGCCGCCGCCGCCGCCACCGCCGCCGCCGGTGTCCGTAACCACTATCGCTCGAAATAAAAAAAAACGAAATAAGAAAAAATTTCCAGGATGGAACGGGGTTCGAACCTGGGCCCTCTGCGTGAGAGCCCAGTGTTGTACCTCAGAGCAATGCCGGTGCTTGGAACTGCCTTGCAAGAAGACGCTATACAGGCTCCATGTCCAGAAGGAACCACATTAACATATGTAATTTAGTGTGGTAGAAGAGTGAAATAACAACCACGCCCCACACAACGCGAATTCTGTAACCAGGCGTCACACAATGCGAATTGCGCAACGAGTGGGCTGTTGGATGCTTCCAACTCATTACAAGGGTCCCTGCAATAATTCTTCATCGTCATCAGGCACAACACCAACAAAGTGCGCATAATGCCTTGCATGTTTTTAGCGGGTACCACGGCTCTCCGTTGAATGACGAAAAATGGCATAGTGGCTGTTTCCATATGTCACAGAAATTATGATGAGGTATAGCGTAGTGGGTTCCTCGCAAGTGCACTTGCATTGGTTGCCAAGGAAGCCCATAAGCCCATCAACCATTTCCTCAGGGAATGGTTGATGGCTTATGGGCTTACGTGTAGCTGGAACCTCGCTTCTGCGCACAATGATGAATAATGGCGTTGTAGGTGCTTCCCGACTTCACAAATATTGTGATTTATAGCGTAGTGGGTACTTTGCTAGTGTACTTGTGTGAGTAGCCCCAAGAGAGTTTACAACAGGCTCTAGAATGCCGCTCTTCCAGCTTTCGCTGTGACTGTGCTGCGCTTTCCGCGCAGGCCTGGCGTTTTTCAACGTTTTGTCACTATCTCTCTTGGTGATAATTTGGAGGCTTATGTTAAGGACATGTAGCAATTGACGCATAACTGAACTCAGCACTACAGAGGTGTTTTCAATTATTTTAGATAGTGTACAGCACATAAAATACATTGAATGTTTTCCTTGTCCACGTAATGAAACGCTTTACGAAAGCGGAGTTCTCCATCTACATGCATATGGTCTTACACCACGCAAAATATGCAGGCCTAGGCTACAAATCTGTGCATTTGTATAGAAGAACGGTATTTTAGTTGCATAGTTTTTGGGCACGTTGGTGCAGCTTATGACAAGTTGGGCACGTGGTGCAGCTTATCTCGCCTATAAAAACAGAATGACTTTCCACGTCTGATTGGCGCACACGCGTCACGACGGAAAATGGGGGTGGGGAGAAAAAAAGAAAAAAAAGGAAGAAAAAAAAATGGGTGACGCACGTGCGTCAAGTCAGATTTGGCAAGTCATTCTTTTTCCATAGGCGAGAAAACCTGCACCACATGCCCAAGTTTTAAGCGTTATATGTGTTGCCTCTTCAATAAACATCCAGTTGCGAGTGTGCGCCTGTGTGGTGGGTCTTCTCTTTATGTCCCCGTTTTGTTTCGAGCCTCCCCAACTTTGCTCTTAAGATGAATCGACAGCAACTAGCCCAAATGGCCGTTTTGCTACAATGCATTCTAGGACAGTTTCAAAGAGCCGATTTACAGACGCAGAGAGATTCATTTTTCAGTAGCACGGTTGAGGTGTCCACTGAGAAGCGAAGCAAGGCTAAAGATTGAGGAGGAGACGCCAACAGGGTTCTATTACGCTATCCTGTTCTACAGATGAAGCCGCAGCTCAAGCGTCCTCTAAGTTTTGTTTTTTTCACGATTACGCTATCGCGTTATATTGTTGACGGCTAAGCTCAAGCATCCTCCTAGATTTTTTTTTCTAAATGCCCGTTTTATTTACTAGCAAGGACGGGCATATTCAAGGGTGTGTACCTAATGCTTTAGAGCTTAAGCTGTTATGAGCTTAGAACAGCCAATTTCAGTGACGTGGTTGTTCCCCACCATCGCCGCCGCCGTTGCCCGTTAGAGCGATCAATTTCAGGCTCACTTTTTCGCCGCGGTTTTCCGTTTTACAAAAAAAAAAAACTTCAAGGCGTTCAGTCAGACATAAAAGTGCTGTGATGGACTACGTAACTTCGTACTACCCACTCAGGACTTGGCGATTTCAAGTACACTTGGGGTATGCCAGTCTGATAACGCAATCTCATCTCAAGCTACGCATCTTTTGGCCTTGAAGCAAGCGATTCGGAGATTCATGAGCGGTTTGTATTCTGAATTATCTTTCATGCTTCAGAAAGACAAGTAACCGATGCACGGTGTCGTGCATTCTAAAATACTCACAAATGTTCTTTTTTGTCTAAAAATTGTCCCAAAAGCTCACAGAGCCTCTCATGCATTCACCAAGGACGACTGGAAGGCGAACGCAATCTTCTGATTCTTCCTGTTCTTCCCGCTCGATGCATTGAACATCCCCCGCCCCTTTCTAAGATATTTTTGCACCTAACGTTGTTTCCTTACTGCCTCAAGGATCAGAGCATTCGGAGGCACTGCAAGCTTTGTGCACATCAGCAGGTTAAGCACTGCCTCCGTGATCGGCCCTACTTTGACCAAGCGAGGATGTCATGTGATGACGTCGTCGTGTGACGTCACGCTATATGACGCCATAGTGACGTCACAAATTTTGATGATTTGTGACGTCATGATAAGTTATGGTGACGTCATCACGTGACGACTTTTTGCGTCACTTGTGTTGACGCCATCGACACGGAACGCCGCCGCAGGCTGCCGACGGTCAATTTTCGCGTTTGATGATGCATCAAAGGCTTTCGCCTTATGATATGGCACATCTACACATTAAACACCTTAAATGCACACCTAAAGTCACATGATCTTGTCGCACGCAGGTGGGCAACATCAAACCACTACTTCTGGAGGAAGCAGCTGGCAAACGTCCAGCCACATAAGTGGCTCTGGTACATCTGTGAGTCATCAGACTGGTTCGTCATCCTCAGGAGTATCTGTTGGCTCCAGCACTCATGGACAGCTACAAGGAGCAGGTAAGTCAGATTTCTAGCATTTTTTCGGAATTTGCGCTGTTTTTCTTTTCTCGGTATTCTTCTGGTTCTGCAGCGAGCAGCTCCCAGACATCACAGACAAGTTGTTCTCATGCGCCCTTGAGTATTCTGACGTAATCCGACTGGTTGTTCAATTTCATGAGGGCATACAAGTTCAGGCTCTCAAGGACAGCCACAGGAAACAGATAGATTAGGTTTACAACATTTTATTCAAGATTTATATTCCTTCTTATTTTAAGCGATGTTCGCATTTCTTAGATTGTATGATGTCATGGCTGAATCATCTGTGGGTTTTCTTACCTTACGAAGAGTGGTACCCGATTCCTAGTAGATATTAAGAGGAAAACATCACAGCATATCCACGGAGTGAATGATGATGAGTGGGCGAAGCTGCGGAGGTTCATCGGTAAACCGTGAATCTTCCGTGAATTCTGCCCAGTACATCATCACAGACGTGAGATCGGGCGCGTTTATACTAAAGGTTCGATAAGAGTTATGACGACTTGCAGCTCACTTTAATTTTTACATGTACGCTGTGAATTTTCATTGTTTAGAAAACCATTGCTTTAGAAAACATCTGGCGTCTTTCGTTAAGCAGCTGGCGTCTTTTCGTTTTGCTTTAGAAACATCTGGCGTCTTTTCGTTTTGCTTTTAGAAAACATCTTGCGTCTTTCGTTGGTTTATTTCATCAATCAACGGCGTTTTGAACAAAATTTTTATTGTTTAATCACGCACAGGAGAAATCTCACCAGGCCCTACCTTGGAGGTTAACAATGGCTGCTAATGGGAATGAGAGACAGAAGAAGTCGGCTTTTAGCTAACACTTACACTTCTACTTCTACTAACGTTTCCTACTGGAACATGCCAATGACTGCTAATGGGGAATGAGAGACAGAAGAATTCGGCTTTAATTAACGCGCACGCTGCGAATATTTTATTGTTCAACAACGCACAGGAGAAATCTCCCACCGGCACCACCTTGGAGGTCAAGATCTGGTACTAGTGTTAAGACTGGTTACGCACTACGACGGGGACGAACGGGTGCCGCTTTAAGGAGCTTCGCCCCTAAAAGTGGGCCTTAGCAGGTCACATCGTAAGAAGTACGGATAACCGATGGTCACTAATAGTGTGTGAATGGGTGGCAAGAGACGGGAACCGTGAACGTGGACCAGAAAGTGTTAGGTGAAGCCAATTATGTCAGAATATGGAAGCATAAAATTGAACGAGCGAGCGCAGGGCAGAGCGGGCTGGAAATCCTTAGGAGTTTCCTTCGTCCCGCAGTGAACATAGCATAGGCTGATGATGGTATTGATGTCATACAATCGATTGCACTCTTGAACCATCCAGTAGAGCTAAAGTATTGTGTGTTCAGTTGAATAATGCGGAACAAAACTTATAATGACATCCTTCCGGCACTACAAGAAAATCATTTAGGTACGTGATGCGGCCTGCTGTTGCTTCGGTATTTATATGGCAGCATATTATTCGACATTTTCCCCTTGTTTAGTCAATAAGCTTGTCACTTGTAAAATACTACGAAGCATCGACATATGGTATACCTGTCACTAATACAGTCGGCGAAATAGTCATAATTAAAGCAAGCGTAATTGAACAAAGCGCTAGTGCACATGAGGAGATGCTGTCAGTGAAGCTTTATTTATAAATGTTTGTATTGACTAGCGCACTATAGTAAACAATCGTTGGTTCATTCACTTTTCCAAAATTAAGGAATCAAGCGAACGTGCCCAGATTACATTCCGGTAATTAGTTCCGATGCAGTCTGCTGTGCATTTTGGCATTATTGTTTTCTTCCATGTTTTCTATTTGTTTATTTGCACTAAGATGAAAGTGTCCCGTGGAGCTGTACCTTGAGAAGAGTAGGACAGGCGAATGAATTGGTACAGACTAACACTACCTACGTCACCAATCGCGTCACGTTGTGACGTCATCATGTGACGTCATAACGAGCTCACATATCGCATAAACTTAAGTCACGTGATGCCGCTTGATGACGTCGTCATATGGCATGGTCGCGGAGTCAAAGGCATGCAGATTCCGGAGGGCGTGCAACACCACGTGAGGTGCCCGTAGCTGCAGATGGCAGGACCGATGCGATTGGCTGAGAACGTCGAGGCACTTTAATGTCTGTCTCTCACACTGAGTCTCTCTTGTCTTGAAAGTAGTGTGGTCCCGAATTGCAGTACTTAACGCGTTACCAAGCCTGCAGGACGGTTTTCATTGAAGTGTTACGGAGTGTTACATGGTGCAGAAGTTATTTAGAGCGCAGCTTTTAGGCGCCTGTTCCTGCGTTGAGCGGCGTTGCCATTGGCTTTGGCGTTGTCGGAGTAGCCGATAGAGATAACGAGGACGAATGAAAACGAACGCGGAGTCTGTAGTAGTAGTGGTGTTTATTGTGAAAATGACGCCTCATTCTGCAGCCCAACAGGAAGCACGGCGCAGCGTCAGGGGAAGGCGAAGTGGGAAATAAACTAGATAGCAGAAGAGAGAAAAAGAGAAGAATAAACAGCCAGGGTATCCTCCATTCATGGGGGAGGCCGATGTTGAAGGGAGTGTCCAGCAAGTTGCGGGCGCTTAACGGTAGGCGCTGAATCCGGTGGCCTCCACAAACTCCAAGAGGCTGTAGGCGAAGGGAACTGGAGGTCGTTGGTGGCCGTAGCAGGGGGTCCTGTTGCCTGTAGGCAGTAGTGAGCTTTGAGCGTTCCTGCGCCAACGCTGGGCAAACACAGCGGTGCTCAAGAGTCTCGGGGTCGCCGAAACGTTCGCAGGTTGGTGAGGGGGGGGGGGGGGCTTCCCTTGGCGTACAAACGCACCGCTGTCCACACACTGCCCGTGCGGAGGCGTAGGAGCGTGGCGCGCTCCGGCTTAGTGATGTCCCCCTCTGGGAGAGGTTTGGGGCTCTTGGCGTTGGCCACTCTGGCATCCGGGTGGAGGGTCGTGAGCAGTTCTTTCAAGCGCTGCATCGATAAATCAGGCAGCATCTGCTCGTGTAAGGGGCGCACCAGGGTGATGGGCGGTTGTGACAAGGGTGTCCGCGTGCTCATTACCGGTGATTCCCACGTGTGCCGGCATCCACTGAAAGGAGACGGAAACCCCACGACAGCCAATGCGGAGATCTTGGACCTCACCAATGACCCCATAAGCCCAGTCAGTCAATATCACGAGCCGTAAGCCTGTAACCTCGCTTTCTTCTTCCGTCAATCAGAGCTCGTGAGCACGGCCCCTCGGTCACAGCTCGTGCGCATGCAGGGCAGGAACGTGCACTGAGGCTTGACTTCGCTTGTCGCAACGGGGTTGTTGGCGTTTCACTTGGTTCGCAACGCCTGCAATACACAGAATGGTCTACATAGCGCTCGAGCGCAGTCGGTTTTTAGGGGCGAAGCTCCTTAAGGCGGCACCCGTTCGTCCCTCGTAGTCGTCGTGGTCGTAGTAGTGAGTAACAAGTCTTACGCTTTGACCTCCAAGGTGGTGCCGGTGGGAGATTTCTCCTGTGCGTTGTTGAACAATAAAAAATTCGCAGCGTGCGCGTTAACTAAAAGCCGAATTCTTCTGTCTCTCATTCCCCATTAGCAGCCATTGGCATGTTCCAGTAGGAAACGTTAGTAGAAGTAGAAGTGTAAGTGTTAGCTAAAAGCCGACTTCTTCTGTCTCTCATTGCCATTAGCAGCCATTGTTTACCTCCAAGGTAGTGCCTGGTGAGATTTCTCCTGTGCGTGATTAAACAATAAAATTTTGTTCAAACGCCGTTGATTGATGAAATAAACCAACGAAAGACGCCAGATGTTTTGTAAAAGCAGAACGAAAGAACGCCAGATGTTTTTCTTAAGTGTAGTAGTAGTAGTTATATGTAGCCACCTCGCCCGATCGTCAACGGGCGAGGTGGACCGGCAACGGCGCGAGGACCCTGCCGTACGAGAGTTAAATCACACTAAAAGACATACTTTGCGGGCGATACACTCTAGTGAGCTTTCAACTTTTCGTCTTAATGTACATGATAAAGAAATTATTTCTACGAAAAACGCAAGGCACACCTTGAGCAATATGTTTGGTTTTGGGACGCTAAATGGAACCATGAGGCGATGCGAAGCCGGAGCACTTGCACGATCGCGTTCCGTTGGCTTTCGTTGGGCATGCTACCGACCTCGCGTCGTGGAACGCGCGTCCTGTCTTCCTCTAGCCTTGCCTTTAATTCGCACAGGGCGAGCGGGGAATGCGGTCGCTCTTGGCGCTCTTTCGCTCGGGAGCGGACTTCTTCCTTGCATTTCACCGATCACAAGTGATAATGAAGGGACCACGTAAACCAACAGTACAATAAAAGTTTGATGTTTAATATATACACGATGTTTCACACTCTTTATATTATGTACTGGGAGCATTTCACGGAAGAGTTTCACGGTTTACAGATGATTCCCTCCGTAGCTTAGCCCCACTCATCATCATTCACCCCGTGGATATGCTGTGATTTTTTTGCTTGGTTCGCGACGCTTGCAATGCACAGAGTGGTGTGTGTAGCACTCGAGTGTTGGTAGTTTCTGTAGCAATATGTAGCGAATGCTACAGTGCTGCAACTGTAGGTAGCCAAACCTTCAAACAAAGTTAGCGTTGCCCCAACACAACGCTGGCCTCAGAACTTGCATTGGGAGTATCGTAGTCGTCGGTGACTTTTTCTTAGGATAGCTTTAAGTTGAATGGTGGTAGACATTAGTGATTATGATTTTTTATCGGGCAGCTGGAAATTAGTGAAGAGCAGGCCGTGGTACATGAGAGCACTCGTAGTGCAAACTTAGACCAACATGACGCCGTGGATTTGGTTCCACCGGCGGAGGGCAGTCTCTTCGTCGCCCTTTATTTCCTTCGCCCTTGTCTAACAATTACTACATTTGAATTGAAGACTACAGATAACATCCCCTCTCACCGTGTGCTTTCTATCTTAACTTGGCTTTACCAGTCCTTGCTTTTTTCGGTTGTACCTAACAAAAATTTTGCCCCTGGGTAATTCCTTTTGAATGAAAAGTGTATATTTTGATATTCCTGTATAACAGCGTTAGCTTATGTTTCAATGTTACAACATAGTCTGTATTTTGATTAATGGAACTGAATTCTGTTCCGGCTAGCTGTTACGCTGAGTTGAACAGGACCCCTTGGGGAAAAGAATCGCGTACTATTGTTCTGACCGTCGAGCAATGTCTACATACCATCACAGATCTGAGCCGCCTCAAGGTGTGCCACAGTTCTGTTGCGACCATTATTATAAGTTTTGGCAAGGTGTAAACATGGTTGAAAGAAGGAGTTAAGGCACATCGTTTTCTCCCAGTGGCATAAAACAATGAAACAAAGAAAAACAAGTGACCGTAGTTGCTTATAAAATTTCTGCATTCGCATGCTTGTTCTTTGCAGAGGTCCTGCGACTGTGAACTTCACATTACATTTAGGCGCGAAGGAGCTTAGTCAGACTGAACACGTTGTAGCGTTGCACTTCAGTAGAAGAGGTTTGCACCCATGCAGTACAGCCAAATGAAGCCAAATTTTATAGTGAGCTATTTGTACAGAAGCATTGAGCACTAGAGTCTCTTGCTTCAGGTCTTGATTTTCCGTACTTTGAAATGTTCAGCACTATTTTTTACACCTTCCTGAACCCATCCTTTCATGCGCCTTTTTGCGGGTACAAAGGGGAAGTTAATTCTGAACATTATTTTTTCTGTGGACATCGTCTTGTGCAATAGAACGACGTTCACTGGAGCAGTCACGTGAAACAGGTGTTTCGACACGTTGTTAGTTTGTGTTTCAGCAGCCGTGTCAACCTAAGCCGAGCAATGCTCTGGCCGACATTCCCTTAGAGGAGAAGAGGCAGTATCATTAGGAATGTTGCGGACGTATTTATGGTAGAGCCAAGTAGGGTCCGTGAGACGCAAACGGAACAGAGGGACCAACGACAACACAATAGTGATGCAGAACTATCGGTAAATTGACTATCGATAGTCTCGATAGTTTTTTTTTTAAACTATCGATAGTGCAGTCAAGCTATCGATAGTGCAGTCGGTAGTACCATGGTTCATATTGCTAGCGATATTACTGCCACGCTTGTTTATTGGTTTGTTTATATGTATTCGGGTTTCACCGACATAGGGTGTTAACAATGTTTGCCGCCGACCGCTCCGAAATGTTGAGAAGCTTCACGATTGTTTGACATCATTCTGTTAAGATTACGCGCCGGACGCGAATTTATTCGAGAGCTTACGCGAGCGTCAGCGATAACGCTCGAAAGTTCGATGACTGATATAAAAATAGTACGCGTTCCAGCGATGATCAGATTATTTGATGGCCGACGACTCTTCTCGTTGATATCAGTGCGCAGCGTGTATCAATTGTATTTTGAGTTTTGATTTTCTGGGCACGAATTCGCCCAAATAAAGAGCACCGTATTTCCCACTCTTGCTGCAACATTCTTCACCGTGGCAACCACGTGACAATACTGTCGATAGTAGTGCGAATAATGATGCTGTTGCTCGCCGGCCATATTGCCAAAATACTTGCGATAGTATTCATTCTAAAAAGACACGGCGTGCAAACACGGACACAAGAAAGAAGTCAGGACACCACAAACGCCGACTAACAACTGAAGAGACGCACAACGGCTGAAAAGAAAGATGGCACGAACACTTATCTGTGCATGCCCATGCAACAGGCGAACCTATCAATCCGGCACGCGTGGCGGTCTACGTGGAAGGTGTCATTCTTCCACGTAGGCTGCGAAGAGTCAGCAGCAGAAATATTTCACGTCTGTGCGAACAAAGCTACTGTGCGAAAAATATTGAGAAAGTGAGGGGTGGCGAGGAGCTCGCGCCGATCGCGGCTGCTCAGGCCTAACAGGATAAAATTTTTGCGCTTAATATTTTTTGGACACAAAGAAGTGTAGATGAAACTATACTATATGTGTTTATGAATCACTGAAAAATATTTAAACTATTGAAAGCGAGCATTTCGATTTACCGGGGTTTTCGTGTCATGTTTGCATTCAAGGTTCCCTTTCGGGAATGGGACACTCTTTTTTGTGCTTTGAAAGAGACATTTTTGTCGTAGTGTTCTTTCCTTGCAAATGTGAAACCATTTGCCAATATATTATGGAAACTTCGTGTCTTTTTCTATGCTACGGTTTTTTCGTTAGTGAAAAACTAAGGAACAGTGTAATACCACAAATTCCATACATACGTCAAGATATGACTGCTGTTCTAGCTTCTAAAATGCTTAATTTATGTTGTGTAATTGAAAATGTATATATTTTCTGTTTACATGTTCCTGGTATTTTAGCCTCCATGAGCGATGAAGACCACTGCTACTGTTTATCTTTTACTGATAGAAGGCGTGCCTGTTGCGAATTAATCTTACTCTGAAAATAGTGCTTGTCATTCATACGATTGTGTAACACATTTGTCTTTCTTGAGACGTTCAAAAGCAACTTTTCTGCTTGTGTGATGGTTGTTGACGAACATTTTGCTATTGCAGTGGAAACATGTGGGGCACCGTTGAAAACTGCCCTCTGTATGTTTGACGTATATGCTATGTACGCCTACGACGCCTATTCAGGAACTTGCTTCATGTTATACGACTGTTCTCTACACGGAAATAAGTTCCCTACCATACAAACATGCAGGCACGCTTGCGTACGAGGTAAGTGATAACGAATATACGGGGAAAGTATGTTACCTATACACCGAACTATTTACACTTGCATTGTTCATGAGCCGTTTTCTAAAAGTCAAGAAAGGGCTTGAAGGCATGACAGCAGGAAGGGGATATAAGCACTCATCCCTTTTGCCAATTTTTCAGTTACCTGTTTCAAACACAGATTTCCTTCTAGCTTTGTTCGTAGACAAAGCTATCAGCAAATACGCCTGGCTTTGCACTTTGCACAAATGCGTGAATCCTATATTTCCCTTTCATACCCCCTCCTCCTCTTGTGGTGCTTCCGCAGAACTACCATGTCTAGTTTACAAGGCAATACTTCATGAATTGAGATAGCTTTGACTCTCAAATGCATGTTGCTCAATTAATCTTGCTTATTTTGTAACACAGTTCACGTAAAAAATGTTAAACCCAAAAAATATGTCGCAATATACACCTTTCTCGGCGCATATAGTTTTATGCACACTTTTTAGAAGAAACGTCGTATAATATACGCGAAAATAACGCACAAATACAGGTTATATATTTCAGGAACATGCAAATAAATAACGATGGCATGTGTGCAACACTTTGCCAAATTTGTTTGGCATAAATCTTCATCAGGGTGTATACCTATGTTTGTGCAAACCACGATGTAAACCAATCTCGAACTTGTGCTCTGTCGTTGATAGCAGAGTCCCTATAATTTGTGCGTACAGAATAGGTCTTTTTGTTAATTTACCACATTGTGTAGTAAAAGTATATGAGATAATCAGATTACGTGTATCCTACGACTGTTTGTAAAGAAGTCCGTTTCACTGCACTCAACTGCATCGATTAGAAAGCTTGGTATTAGTAGCAGGACTGCTCAGTCGATCAATCGAACTGGGATGCCATGACAGAGTGGTCCTTGTGCTTGCCGAACAGCAATGCCCACACCAGTGCAGAGTTTTCTAAAATTGTCACATTGTACAAATATAACCAACACTTCAAGTGAACAAAGGTGTTTGCAAATGAGATGTGCTTGTTGTTGAAGGAGTTTACAAAGCATAAAAATGTGGATTAAAGTTAGCATTTTTGTGCAAATGTTGCGGGAAGGAACGAGAATGACAGCGTGATGCTGTTCATAACGCAAACTGGGTAGCAACGTCGTGAATCAGTCCGGATTACAATGTTCTATGATCAGAGCACATGAGGTAACGTTTCTGGCGCTATGAGTGAGACATTGCCACAATGGGCTCCAATGGCTAGTTACTTGCGCATTACGCCTCTCTGCGTATAAAAAACAATTTCTTGGTCGAGGAGCCTGATAGAAGGCATGGTCTACCTGCTTATACTATTTCATAATTAAAATGAGTACATTGAAATTGAGATTTACCAGACACGAGCGTGCTGCAGAGCACGGGCATAATTGGTGGCATGCAAGGCTTCTACTTGCTGACGGCGGCACCAGTAGCGGTTTATTTCACGGACGAACGGATCGTAAATAAAAACTATCGTTGGTACAGGCAAAAAAGACGTTGTCATGGTTTAGACAATGTCAGCGTCGGTTACTATCACGACATGAGCCATGAATGTTTGCATGTAATTTTGAAGGCTTGAGAATAATTCACGTTTTACAGATGTGACTCTTTGTTGTCGCAATTGGCTCTTGACAGCCTAAACCTTCAAAATTACACGGTAAATATCCACGTTATGCACGCAGGAGTGCAGTACCCGCGTCTTACGCCTTCTGACCGACAAAGAATTCTTAACCTTACCCGCCCATCTCAGTCTACTGTGCAGTCTGCCATCACCGGAACGCAAACTGCACAATTGCGAGCTGGTGAGTGACAATAGCGAATGTTCAATAGCCATTATTGATAAATATTCTAATATGTGCTGGCTATTTAAAATATAATAACACGAAACTCAAATAATGTGAGAATAACATGACCACTCCTTAACAATGTTCCACAAAGCGAAAATTTGAGCATTTCTTTCATATATTTCCGAAATAAAATAAAACACTCACCTGCATTACTTGTTTTATTGTAGTTTATCTAGAAGAACATGTTCTAGCTATTACTTCTTTTGCACAGTTTATTACAGATGGGTGTTATGAAAGGCCGAATGTGTTGACACTAAACACAACACATCAGGTGACCTTTTTAAAAGCGCAGCTGTTAAAGCTACAGGCAATTTGCGCGGCCTACAGGTATGTGCCGTGCGGCCTATGCGAAAACTATCATCATCATGAAGGGGGATGTGCCACAGAAATTGGGTAAATTTTACTACTTACCACTGGTCCACTAAAGGTGAGAAAGAATATCGTCATCAAACGGGTATGCGTAAAGACTCGACAAGATGCCGGCCCACTCTACCGACGACCTAGCTACAACCACGGTCTGCCAAGCTACAACCAAGCTTTGCCTAGCAACAACTAGAATTAGCAGCCCATAGATCTATCAGAGGTGTGAACGCTGGGTTTCATCGCGAGGTTTTGTCTCCGGAGTTTCTACGTCCTTGTCACGGGTATGACTTCCCGTGGTTTACCTCGAACCGCTACGCACTCAGAGTCAACGTAGAGACAACCTAGCATCACCTAGGTAAAGCCGGTCAAGGACCTATAGGCAACCTAGAAACAGCCTGCATCACCTATCTAGGGCCTAGAAACAACCTAGAAGCAATCAGAGCAGTCTTCAGCTTTCGTCCAGTTTTGCTGTTTCAAGCGTTGCGCAGCTTAGTGCAAGCTTCGCCATTTTTTTCCGTACTACAGGATATGACCTCATTGACGCAGGCTGCCATTTCCTACCTGAAAAACGTTGGTCCCACAGTCTGTCTCCACTTAATAAAGGCGAAATTGCTGAACAGAAAGCGAAAAGAAAGCGATATCAGTCTTTCATAAGTTTATCCGATCAGAAGAGGAAATGAATCCTAATGCACGCATTGCTGGGAGCCTACGACCCTTGAAGAACCGACCCAGTGATACCCTCCTAGTGTTACAACTTTTTTGATTGCATTATTTTTCCAAATTGGGCCTGAAGAAATGCGCATATAATACTTGCTTATTGTCTTCATTATTGCTAACAGGTTACATTCGTCACAAGTAATCACAGACGTGACTACCAATACATAAAGGCGAGTTGTGCCTGAGAGCTTATCTAGCTGACGAGTTCTTCGATATGTCAACGAAGCTGTTTAGTCAGTCATTGTCAACGGATTCTTACCGTCCATAATGAACTGCTAATATTGGGCTTGTGATTTTTCTGATATTCTGTTTACGACCATTTCGGTGTTAACACAACATATGAAAAGACTCTATACTCCAAGACTGCACAAAGCACGTTTGCATGAGGTCACTACTAATACTACGCTGGTTCGTAGTGGCATTTTTGTTGATGGTCATATCCATATCTATGAAACGAAATCCTCATAAATCACTAATATGTACAATTATTAGAAATGGGTGGGATGAAATGTGCCGTCCAAGATTTACCGTACATGATTGTTCTAACGCTATTCGTGCAGGTGCACCAGCGCTGCCGGGAGGCGCACAAGTGTCCGGAGTTTAACTTCGGGCCAAGAAAGTGGAACGCTTAAACTACTCAACAACGAGGTATGTATTCGCAGTGAAGCTTGATTATTTCGAAAGCAACAGCAGGTACCCCAACAGAAAACAGTGATCACGCTTGGTTTTTTGTGTGCCTGTTTCGACGTATCAGTTTTGTAATAGTAGTCTTATATGCGCAAATCCGACTGTTCGACATTCGAATACAAGATACTATCCGTACATGCACCTAACTTCTATCGTGCTAAAGAAGCATGTTGCGTTTTCTATTTTAGATAAGATGCCTCAGTGTGAGTACCTTATGGAATTATCAACTTTTTTAGTATCGTTCTTATCTTCCAGTGGTCTAAACGGTCGCTCTAGGCTTTTTTATAATACTCTTGCTGGAATGAAGAACTGGTATCCGTACAAGTCTTCTTCTTTTCCTCAAGTGACAAATTTAATTTCAATAAGATCTTTGAATTGATGGCGAATGGGCTCCAGCTCACAACAGTACTACGTTTTCAGATAATAGACTTTCCAACTAATTTACCACGCATGGCAATAATTAAGGTCTATTTCTCCCACTAGTTAGCTTTCTGGTTATTCGATACGTAAGTATGAAGAACTCGGATTCGGCGACAACAGGAGACTGAGAACTTTTCTAGGGAAACCATTCTCGTCGATAAAAAAACATGTTCATTTAATTTG